>NC_138029.1:58282087-58380276 GCF_964106645.2 Podarcis pityusensis
TCTAATCTTTGCAGCTGTGCTGCTGAAAGGGAGAATGCAAGTGAGTGACCAGAGATAGCTGCTGCAGCTGCAAGGTACACAGTTCTGCGTGTGTTGGCTAGTGCTCATTGGGACTGGTAGGGCTGAAGGCAGAAAGGCTAACAGTAGGTGGAGCCAGAGCCAATGATAGGCAGAGCTTACTCATTCTAGTTTTGTCCCTATCGTCTTTCCTGCTGACTTCTACATGGGCAATGTCAATATGGCATATGAAACAGGCTCTCCTGCAATCACTTGTTTGGGTCAAACACCAAAGGGAGCCTTCGATTCTGCATTAGGCATAAAATGCAAAATGGGACAATTTAAGGAGTAAGACGTGTGGGGAATGGAATCAAGTCAGCTGGAATCATGTCCCATCCAATTTCATAAATCTCAACCAGCCCATGTTACTTCAAGCTGGAGAGCCTTCAGTTAAACAGATCTTAATCCTTTGCAGCCCAGTCGTTTGCATACTGACTCAGAGGTTGCTCAGGGTGCAATATAAATCTGCTGTTTCTCCATTGTTTCCCTGACAGAACAGGGTGATTGCTTCTCTCCCCTCTTAAGTTACATTTAAGACATGGTCTCAAGCTGCATCACCTTTAGGATGCCTTCCAATGTTGGGGGGAAACGCTTTGAAGTGTGAACTTGACTAGGAAATAATAAATTATGATTTTCACAGATACTACTGTATATTTCCAAAATCCATCTTGGAACAATACCTTTATTAAAACAACCAAGATAGTGTGCAAGCTTATGAGTTCTCCAGAAGGCTAGATGGTAAATAGAGCAATGGGGAGTGGAATGATGGGGAGCTGGTTTGTGGTGAAGGTCATGGAGTTTGCATCCGGCCACCATCTTAAGATGTAATGTGGGAGGAGGCAGCAGACATTCAGATGTGGCTCTGCCAGGTGCTATGCAGGTTACTGGAGCATGTATATCATGCTAATGTTTTTGTTTACAGTGCAAACGTCTACCAAGAGGTAAGATCCATTGAGCTCAATGAAACTTATTCCCAGGTAAGTGTATATATAGGACTACAATCATTCATAAGACTTACGCCCATGGCTTGAACTTCTGAGAGACTGGAAAAAAGGATTCACAATTGTCCTTCCCGACATTTCTCTTCTGTTGTTGTCGTCAGCGTCCTCTGGAGGAAAGATCAGGGAGACAGCTTAAAATAATCTAGGCTGGTGATCTATCTTTAAGCCAGGCTACTTAGAGTGCAATAAAACTAGCAGCAGGAACTTCATTGTCTGTTAACTTTCTTTTTGCTCTGTACTTACCGTAGGTATTTGAGACTAGTTTTTTTTTTTGTTGTTGTTATATTGAATTTGTCCTATGTTTGCTAAATTGATTGTTGATCATGAATGGGTGTTTGTTGTAAGCCCCTTTGGCCATAGCTTACTGTGGAAAGGTGGCATATATAAATAAACAAGAGCAAATCAAATACATTCACTTACCTGGGAATATCTCCCCTGAATCCGAAAGAAATTCTTCTTGAATTCTATGGGACTTACATCTGAATAATAATGTATAGGCTAACACTGTCAGTATGCTTGTGATTGCACCCATGGTCTAATGTTCTTCCATTAATTTATATCTGCATCTGACAATTGCAACTTATGGACAATGCATTGCAGCTACCAGCTACATGCTCAATTTTGTTAAGGTCCCTTGGCATTTGTTTTTATTTATTTAGAAGACTAGAAAAACAAATATGAAAAAGAACAAAGTTAGAAATAATTTAATATTTCTTAAAAATATATACTTTTATTAAAGGTTTTTTAGTTTACAAAAATGTGTGCATTGTCTCTTTTTTCAATTTGTTTTCTACAACTCAGTTTCATTTGTTGTGAGACATTAGTGTTGCATGCAGCGTTAGGTTAGGAAGAAAAGAGGGGGAGGGGTGAATGGTGAGTGGGGTGGGGGTCAGACCCTGCTAACGTGTTTGAAAAGTGGGATCTAAATCTCAAGAATAACAAAAAAATTCTGGTAAATTATACTGATAGCCATTGTCTTGAAATAATTTATATATCTATCATTCCAACACAGTGTACATAAAGCCACATTTTTCACAAGTTGATTTCCATACTTTCAGTAAAGAACTATTCAGAAGCAAATCCTATTAATATCAATGGAACTGAGTCACTAGCAAGTGTGTTCAGGATTGCATTATTAATTAGGAAATTTGACTCTTTTAGATGTCTAACTCAATTTGAAGAATTCATATTTGTTGCTAATCAAGATGGGATATATATTTGCACACACACACTTTACAAAAGGTTTCCAAAAGAAGCAGGGGCAGGATAGAAAACTGAAGGTTGGAGACTTCCCCTTCCTCTCATCTCCCCCCACACCCACATAAACTGTTCTGGGCCAGATTCTAAGGGTGAAGCGGGTCTCCGAGACAGAGGAGAAGATGGGAAACTTCTTTTGTACTAGTGGAAGTCTGCTGCTCTAGTGGAACATCTGTTTTGTATATGAACTTTATATAAAGATGTGTAGAACAAGCTGTAGGGAGTTCCAAAAATGTTCATCTTTTTTCTTTATTCTCTCCCCCACCCCCCACTCCCAGTTAGGCTCTGCATGACCAGAAATTCATTATGGAATGCTCATTGTCATCTACTCATTTGATAATGAGATAATGAGTTGGATCCAGTCTTGGTCATGCTTAAAGCAGAACTATCGGAATCAGTTAGTCATCATGACTAATTTAATTGCCAACGTTTTTGATGGGTCTGTTATAAGCATAGGTCTGGGTACAAACATGACTGCTTGCAATCATTATTATTTAATTATTATTTAATTAGCTGTACTGTTCAGGCTAAGATGCATCTAAACTTTAAATAAAATGTGTTGTTAGAATGGCAGTGCCAACGTACAGTCTTGCACCATGTTTTTGTAAGGCTCTAGGGCAATTTTGGGACACGGGGGGCGCTGTGGGTTAAACCACAGAGCCTAGGACTTGCCGATCAGAAGGTTGGCGGTTCGAATCCCCACAACGGGGTGAGCTCCTGTTGCTCGGTCCCTGCTCCTGCCAACCTAGCAGTTCGAAAGCACGTCAAAGTGCAAGTAGATAAATAGGTACCGTTCCAGCGGGAAGGTAAACGGTGTTTCCGTGCGCTGCTCTGGTTTGCCAAAAGCGGCTTAGTCATGCTGGCCACATGACCCAGAAGCTGTATGCCAGCTCCCTCGGTCAATTAAGCGAGATGAGCGCCGCAACGCCAGAGTCGGCCACGACTGGACCTAATGGTGAGGGGTCCCTTTACCTTTAGGACAATTTTGGAAGCAAATATTGATGTGCATCGAAGAAATGATGCAGAAACTTTTGCATTTGCTATTCAAATTTTAACTTTTGGAACTCTGGTTTTGGCTAAATAACTTTGGAGTTTGCTTAATTGGATTTGGCAACTCCCAACTAAAACAGGAGCATGCACTTTCTTTTCATTCCTCTGATTGATGTGACATTGTTAACCAACCTCAAGTTACATGAACCAGTGATAGAATCACGCCAGCGCAAAGCTAAACAAGAACAATCTCAACGAATCACTTTAGTGATAAGAACGCGATGGACCATTTAAAAAATTCATGCCATGCAGATTCCTGAAATATCATTAAAGCTTTACTTCCACTCTAATTATACTTGGACTGCAAACTTCAGAGTGTTTGCCCCCAAATAGTTCCAATGCGCTCAATCACATTTCTCCAGCATGATTGGACAAGGGAGGGGGCTGTTTTTGTAAAGCCATTCTCTCCTTTCATGACCTTTATCGTTATTATGTGTGTAGTTCTGCCAAGATCTACTGCAGGAGCTGCAATGTAAAGAACACCATACTTCTGCTATAAATCCCCAGAGTAAATCATTGCTCTACTCTCTGAGCTGGTTTATTGGATACGGCCCAATTCACCATCATTCTGCCCACCACCCGTAAAGCCATTTACCACAATATAACTCTGTTAAAGTGAGGGCTTGCTTGCACCAGTGGAAAAAAACCAAACAAACCCAGAAGTACAGCATGATTATGACAGAAGCGAATCAGGTTAGATGAGTCAGCAAGAGGCTTCATTTTAGTTGTTGTTGCTGAGAGAGCATTCAGGAGAACAGCACGGGGAAAGATGGGCTGAGCTGAGCTTGTTTGTTATACAGGCTTTTAGTGGCGGCTCTCATATTCTGTTACAGGGAAGGATGCGAGGCAGGATGGTTGGGTTAACTTTAGCTGGAATGATTGTTGTGAGGATAAATGAAAGCTGAATGAAGGAGATTCATTGTTCTAACGAAGTAGTGCAGGGGAATAAAATGCATTCCAAGACTGTCCTGTCTGCTGAACTTTCATGGTCAAAGCTGCCATTAGTCATCATGCAATGCCCAACCAAAGGGTGATCTCAGGTCATGACTTCTGTCCTGCAGAGTCTTTTGTGGCTATGGTACCAAAGTTTTAATAATTCTTTTCTGTCACCTGGCAAGTGAGTCCCATGGCTGCAAATGCAAAATAAAAAAAAGAAGGTTTTCACATTCTCCTGTGTAGGTATACCAATATCATCTTCTTAGGATCGAAAAGGCCGGTGGTTGCATTGTTTAATGAGGAACCCTGGGACTCCCTGAAAGAAAACGTTCTTTGGGGAAAGTGTGAGAAAGTAATAAAAATTGTTATTTGGTGGCTGTTCCTCTTGAGAGGATGCCGGAACCTGAAATGGATTATTGGGCTATGTGAAACCGTCAATAATAAGTTAAGGGACACAAAATAGTTATGTTATCCACCGGAAAACCTGCAAAAATACAGTGTTCCCTCAACTGCATTAGTAAAAGCTATTGAGGCTGGGAATAATCTTCTCTCCTCCTCCCCCAATCTGCAACATCTCCATGGGGGAAGACATTTTGAAGATGTGCTCTCCGACTTTGGATTCTTGGACATAAAATGTGTGACATTTTCACACTTTAAAGTTCCTGAATTCTAACATTAATATAAAAAAACCCTTGATTTTTTCTTTGCCATTTGCTGCTTACATGAGTCTAAGCATTTGTGTGTTTGTGCCTGCTTCTGACATAAGAGAGAACTTTCTTGCTGATGTCCCCCATTTCTGAAACTCCACCCCCAGGGGGGATCAGACAGTTCTTTTCTCTGGCCATGTGCTACCAGAATCTGAAGATATTTTGATTTTGTGCAGGGTTTTCGAAGGGGGTTGCATACATTCAGGTACTATAATTTTTATAGATGCTATTTTAATTTTTGGATATTGGTTATGGTTTTATCGGATTTTATGTTTGCTAGCCACCCTGGGCATCCTTTGGGGTGGGTGGAAGAACATGGATATATGAATGAATAAATGTTGCTGCACACTTGTGTATGAAGTGCTGCATGTATGTGCCAGTGTTTGTATGTGATATGGAGGCTCATTTTCCCACATGTTTGTGCTGGAAGTGCTGCTACATGTGGCATTTGTGTAATTGCATGTGAAGTGTTGTGGCACGTGTTTGCACACACCTGCATGTGTCACTGTTCCGTCACATGACCTGCAGACTTTGGCTCAGCTCATTTTCCTTTTTTTTTTTTTAAAAAAATAATTTTTATTAACCGACCAATCAAATCAAATCAAATCAAATCACATAAATTCCGAATTACAAAGCCGAATTTTAAATTTTTGTTGGGGGGACCCATATTTCAAGTTCCGAAGGGGGATTCCGATCATCTTCTTGCTGCTGCATTAATATCCACAAATCTGTCCAAATAATGTTCATAATTCTATCCAGTCTTATCATGCTGTTTCCACATCTCATCTTCTTCGTATATTTTTCTTTTTTTCTTTATGATCTCTTCTCATGATCTCCTTAAGCAGGTAAACACCAATTATAATCCTGTGTGAATTTTTCCGTTCATCCAATCATCATATCAAGATGGTTTCCATATATCATCACTTTCATAAATAACAGCACTCTTTCCATCATTAATCTCGCAAATCTGTTGCTCTTTAGTCCCTCTGAGGAGGCTCACCCACAATATGAAAACAGATCTGTTCCTCCTCCCAGACATAAGTCTTTCGACGGAACTTGCCAAAATGGCGACGGTATTTTTTGCTGCGTCATTCCAAAGCTCTTATGCTTTCCACGATCTTCTTGAAACATGCTTTGGTTAGAAAATTATCTCCACACAGTCTTAAATCCACAGCTTAAGTCATTTAAACGGCATTTCTGACTTGTGACTTGGGGGGGGGGGGGCTCAGCTCATTTTCCTTCGTGATTTCTTCTACATTTCTTTTGAGATCTCTGTCACATTCATGTGATTTGCGGTTTGATAACCGAGGAGTACATTCCAGGGTTTTCATAAGCCATTCTGCCTCAATTTCTCACCCTAGATTTTAGAGTAATATGGGAATGAAAACAATGTGCTATATCATATGCATAGTACACTCTTTTTTAAACTGATTGAACTAAGAATACAATAAAAACTTGGATGATATGTGTGTGTTAACACCGTCTTACAAGATCATCTGTCAGCATTGCAGGGGGCTGCACTAAAATAAATGTCCCTCAAGGTCCCTTCCCACTCTACAGTTCTATTATTCTGTGAGAGTTGATGTAAAGCTGTGATGCTGCTGGATTACAACTCCCATAATCACTGACTAGTGGCCATGCTTTCTAGGGCTAATGGCAGTTGGAATCCAACAAAATCTGGGGAGATATCCCATCTCTGATGAGAGATTTCCGATCTAATATATGCCAAGTGCTTTTAGCAGTATAAATCCCAAGTATTTATTTTTGAGTCATAGCAAAGTTAAATGTTGCCATTTAAATGTGCCCTCCACCCCCAGGCTCATGCGAATCAGTGGATTTTCTTTCTGGAGCACAAGCAAAATCCTAGGATCAAAAAAAGCTTAAGTCTAGGAGATGGCACTTACAAATGTACTCATGTGCCAAAAAGCATGGAAATCGTAAGTTAATATGCCTGTCTTGTCTTCCACACTATGGTAAGCCAAAAGCATGTTTTACAATGATACATGCTAGGCTTGCTTATCCTCAGCACTTCCCATTGATCATTCAGCCCCAGTTCTCTTCCTCTGTAGACTGGGGAAACCCTAATACACAAAATACTATGGGGCCAATGGGCATCTTGCTGCATACTGACTCTCTGCTTTCCCCATACATTTTATTATTGTTATTTTAAGCTTTTAAAATGAGAAATGCAAGCAATCTTTCAAATAAATGTTGTCTTTTTATATTTTTAATATACTTTATTAACAACAGGGAGTTATTTGTTCCTTATATATTTGCATTTGGGTTAAACAGAATGGCATACAGTGGCAGTGATGAGCTGTATCTGCAAGTGGCAATGAGATTAACTCTTCTTTTAAACACTAGCTATTGGCATGGAAAGGCACCAGCGCTTACCTGGCCTCCCATCACTGCTGTTGCTGTGCCTTACCAGGAAGAACGGGTAGAGGAGTGAGGCAAGTAGTGGCCCATGCAGCAGTGTAGGTGAGGCACCTCTGCTCTCCTAGCTTCAAAACACAGCATGGTGCTGGTGTACCCCAGAGGAGGAGGGGCAAGGCATAGGGCTGTGTAGTGCAAGATCCCCATGCCTCACACCTCCCTCTCTACCTCCAGTAAGCACCAGAGATGTCCCATGTTTGGAAGTTGGGGGAGCACTGGTGCCCCACCTACATCTCCACATACCGGTAGGCCACTACTGGGTAAGGCGATGGGGAATTCACTGGCACAGTGCTAATGCACTGTGCACTGCTAATGCAGCAAGATGCTGCTCCTGTCAGTGCATTTGCACTGCACCAACCTCCCTATCACCATACCCTCCTGCTCTCCTGCCCAGTAAGGCTAAGCAATGACAGTGATCGGAGGTCAGGCAAGCACCACTTTCGCTCTGTGGCAGCTGCTACTGCTTTTAAACTGAAGAGGTTTTCACCCTAGAATACGCAGTCATGAAGCTAGTTCACATCTGAATTCCTTTGATTTGCAAGAGAAGGGAACGGCAGATGATGATGGTGGTGATTATACCATACCTGCCAACATTTTTCTGATGAAAATAGGAACGTTCTACTTCATTATTGTTATTGTTGTTGTATTCATACCCCACCCCATCTGACTGGGTTGCCTCAGCCACTCTGGGAGGCTTCCAACATATATTAAAATACAGTGGTACCTCGGGTTACAGACGCTTCAGGTTACAGACTCCGCTAACCCAGAAATAGTACCTCAGGTTAAGAACTTTGCTTCAGGATGAGAACAGAAATCATGCGGCAGCAGCGGGAGGTCCCATTAGCTAAAGTGGTACCTCAGGTTAAGAACAGTTTCAGGTTAAGAACAGACCTGCAGAACAAATTAAGTTCTTAACCTGAGGTACCACTGTATAATAAAACATTTACATGAAAAAAAGTCCCCTATGCAGGGCTGCCTTCAGATGATTTGGGGGTCAGTTAACTCCATACCCTCCAGCATTTTTCTGATGCAAATAGGGACGTCCTACCATACCCTCCAACATTTCTACAATGAAAATAGGGATGTCCTAAGGAAAAGTGGGACATTCCGGGATCAAATAAGAAATGGGGATGACTTCTGTAAATCCACCCTATACGTATAAATTACCCTGATTGGTGCTGCATTTATAATTAAATAAGCTATCTTTCTCTGAAATGTGTGGACATAAACCAACAGCCCATATTGTGTGTATTCATTTTACATAATGAAAACATCCCAAACCCAAAGCTTGCAATAGACAAGAAACAATACTTTTTCCTGTATTCAATAAAAATCCAGATATTCTTCTATATCTCCCCTAGGCAAAAAGAAAGAAAATAATAAAGAAACAGTGACTATAAAGAATTATTTACTATTTGTTGAGGTTTGAAAAAACTTTGCCAGTTATAATATTTACCTATTCTCTGAGTTATCAAAATGTTCAATTTGAAATGAGTAATGTATTTATTAAAATACAGCTTCATAGCTGCACACAGTGAAGGCAGTATTTATTTCCTCACACATCTTGTGTTGAATGTTTTAGTGGTATAACTGGCAAGTTATATTTAAGCTGTACCGTTTTTATAGTCTGTGCTTGTGTCTTTATGGGTTTACACAACAGTTACCACAAAACATTTGTAAAAGCAAGATGCACACGGGAGTATTCATGGAGGTCACGAGAGAAACAAGCAGCCTCCCAACCCCTCAAGTTGTCCTATCAGACTGTGTCACTCACGTTGTCAGTCAGGCACTCTGGAAAACTTCCCTCTTACTTTGTCACTCACAATGTCAGTTACTTCAGTGAGATGAATATGGGAAAAGAAAGAAACTACCCACCTTTTCACTGTTGAATGTTGATCAGTACTGATAGTTTAAAGTGAGTGCTTTACCCCATTTCTACACATTAGATCAGTGGCTGCCAACCTTTTGGAGCCTGTAAGCATGTTTGTAAATGGGAAAAAGTGTTGTGGGCATCACACCCACACCACAACCCAGCACACCCCACAGTCTATTCTATTGGCTACAACAGAATGCTTCTTCAAAACCTAATTCCAGTGCAGAGGGAAAAGATCCCCTGCAGGCCCCAGGAAAAGCTCTGTGGGCATTTGTGTGTCCCACTCTAGTAACTCCCTTTGACATCTAATGGCCTCCTCAGACATCCCTCCAAAAATAGTTTCTAACTATACAGTGGTACCTCAGGTTACATACGCTTCAGGTTACAGACTCCGCTAACGCTGAAATAGTACCTCGGGTTAAGAACTTTGCTTCAGGATGAGAACAGAAATCGTGCACCGGCGGCAGCGGGAGGCCCCATTAGCTAAAGTGATGCTTCAGGTTAAGAACAGTTTCAGGTTAAGAACGGACCTCCAAAACGAATTAAGTTCTTAACCCGAGGTACCACTGTACATCTCGTTAGTTTTTCCATTTGTTTTGGGGTTGCTTTGTTGATAAACCTAGGAACTGGGGTACACGTCTACTTTTGAAGGAACACTGGTACCTTGGTTTCCGAATGGCTTGGTTCCCGAACAAATTGGCTCCTGGACATCGCAAACCCGGAAGTAAGTGTCGGCTGTCAGCCCTGTTTCTGGGGCCAAACAGCCAGTCAGAAGCCGCGTCTTGCTTTGCGAACATTTTAGAAGTTGAATGGACTTCCAGAACGGATTGAGTTCAGGAACCATGGTACCACTGTATATATTTTAATATGAACGGTTTAGCAAACCACACATTTGTTTTGGTTTTCAGTATAATGCCCTTTTTACGTTTATGGGGCAGCCTCTCACTGTCATCCTCACCCGACAAGTGTGACTGGCTGGTCACTAGTTCCAGAGCAGAGGAAATAATTCTGTTCCTCAGTCCCTGTTGATGGAATACTTAATTTTATTTTATTTTCTGTTTGCTCACTAGGGAAGTGAACCAACCCAATTCACATAACTGAAACTACAACATGGATCAGAATGTTAATTATACTATAGATTTCACACTTCTCCAATGTTTCCACTGTAGTTCTCACACACACAAAATATGTGAAAAAGGTGTAGTTTATTTAAATATGTACTTAAATATGAATTTTTATATATTTTTTAAAAGAAAGATTCACAAATTCATAGGATAGGTTGGATTTGTGAATGGACACCTGCAAAAGTGGCACTGGTTGGAAGACCAATTTATTCATCCCTATTGTGCACAGCATCTTTAATAAGACATGTTGCAGTCACTTTGAATTCTATCAAGTTCTGGGCTTCATTTATACCAGGCTTGCATCTGCTGTGTTTCCTTCTGAGGTATGAAACCAATTGCATAGGTTTTGAGAAAGATTGTTAAGGAACTGAGGAGGAGATGGGAAGCTTGGGGGATAATAATGACCAATTCATGTCTGCACATGGGGAAGCCCTGTAGCTCAAGAATGAAACCCACTGCACAGAGACCAGATGCAAATAAATTCTAAATGATGTGTCTCAAAAATAGCGGTAAACACCTGCAGGGTGGGTGGGTCATTGACACCCTTATTTGCCTCTCTTCTTATGTCCTCTTCCCTCATGAGTACTCATTCCATTCCATTTCTTAAAAAAATTACACCTTCCGCTTATTTTTTTTTTTAAAAAATTAAGAACACGAATCCCCAGTTGGGCAAAAGAAGCATGAAAGAAGGATTTGTCTAACCATCATTACACTGTTATCATTCAGACTATGATAGGCTGCAAGCTTCAATTTGCTGGGCTATACAAAGCTAGGGGAAGGAGCATTTTTCAAAGAATGCAACAATGAATAGCTTGCTTTTGCGCCATTAAGAACCAGAGGAGCTTTTTGTGGTCTGCAATTGCTGTTCAGACTTGA
The DNA here is from genome assembly GCF_964106645.2 of Podarcis pityusensis. Classification (NCBI taxonomy): domain Eukaryota; kingdom Metazoa; phylum Chordata; class Lepidosauria; order Squamata; family Lacertidae; genus Podarcis; species Podarcis pityusensis. The sequence continues at coordinate 58,293,405 of NC_138029.1, forward strand.
CATCGGCGTAAACAGGTACTTAATACTGTAAGAAACAAAGCAGTTTATTTGTGGAAGAAGGAGAGAGTGCATTATAAACACACAAGGACTGGACATTTCCTTGAGCAGAGAAAAAACAAAGCGAAATTCTACAAATCCTTATTAGAGTTGAAATAGCTTGGATAGAAATCAGTTGTCAGTGAAGATGAAAATAAGCATTTCTGCCTGAAAGTGATTTAGAAGGGAGTGTGACAAATAAATGAAAATTCTGACAGACTGAAGCTGCAGCCCCCATTCCAGTAAATATGGATACATTGAGCAAAAGAGCCTTATGTGGACCACACAGCATCACACAATGCCTTTTTGGATTGGTTTCCAGTTTCTTTCATAAGATTTACAGAATATGACATGCTGCATTTCTATGTGCACTTACTAGGAAGTATAGTCAGTGGGAATTACTTCTGAGCAAACATGCACAGGACTGTACTGTTTCTTGCCATCGTTCTCGGAAGTGTAAGGATAGTACTGTAAGAGACATGACAAAACTTGCGTGTCGAGGTCCCCAAGCCACCCCCCAAATAACTCACAACGCACACTTAATTTTTGTTTAAGGTTTTTGGCATAATTTTGGCCACAACTTTATTTAAATACAAAACCATGAGTGGTTGTTTAGGCATTGGTTAAGACTATCTGTCCCCCCGCCTGGGGACAGAACTGACTTCCGGGCACCACCGAAAGACAGTGCGGGGGGGAAGCAAGTCGGAGAGAAATGGAGCTGAGTCACAGACCCTCAATTCTCATCCGCATGCTCCCCGAAGGCTTGCCGGCCCTAGTCCCATTCCAGGGATTGGATGAAAAGATGGCAAGCCCCAGGATTCCTTTAACGGAATTCCCTTTCCGCAGCAACCATGGAGGGGCAGGCCCAGCCTATCCTAACCCCTCCTCCACCAATTTATAACCAATGCCTAACCACCAATCGAGCCCTTTACGCTCGCCCCTCCCACCAAAATTGCAACATAACTTTTACCCCAGCAACCCAGTGAACCAATCACTGCCCCAGGCCATCTTTAGAGACCCTGCCTGGTAACAGAGGGGTGGCTCAGCAGACCCCACCGCAACACGTGCTCTCCATGAAGGAGAACACGCTATATCAGACAAACAAATGCAATATAACATTTATATTAATCAGACCCTCATTTATTTGTAACAATTGTTATGGAGCATGATCTTTATTTTATTTTAAAATGTGTAAAGAACTGTGGTTGCAATAAGCATTTCTCATGACAGGGCCCAGGAACCTTAAATGCTGTAAATTAGAAGGAAATCTTAGTCACAGAAAAATGAAAGATGGCTTACAAGAGTGACAGCATTATTTGCATTGTCCAACTTTTAATTATTTGCTTATTAAGATGGCAGTCTGCATGAATTGTACTGAGCCTCTTGATGGTTGTCAATGGACTTCTGATAGTCATGACCATTGATTTCAGTGGGGTTGTAGACCTTAATTGGTGACAACCCAGTGTGTCTCCAATATACTAACACAGGTTCCTGCCTCAAGGAAATTTCAATGTAAAATATGACACAGCTGAAACAACAAATGAAAAGGGGAGGGGGAGAAGAGATTTGGGGTTGAACTCTACAGTGTCGCGTACATCAATGGTACCATACAAGCAAACAAGCACAGCCTGGGAAGCACTTGAATTCAGCAGAGCAGTTATCAAAGCAACATTCAAAACAAACAAAGCATCAAAGGCGGATAAATCCACCTAGCCTTAAAAACAGAGCAGGCAAGTGAATAATATTTATGTTTCCAAACCTCTTGATTGATACACATGAGATAGTCTTTGATTTAATTTGATTTAATTAAATTCACTTGGCCTTGATCCAGCTGATAGTTAACGCTGGGTGACATATGCTGCATGATCTGAATGAGTGGTAGAACAAGCCACCAGGATTATAGTCTACGTCCTTTCTTTTCCAACAGGGACAAAGGTCTAGAGTCCCCGCTGCCATGTTGTACTCTCAAACTGGATCAAAGAATCTAGTTCCAAACTGGACCCATGGCTGTTAGCTACGTAAAAAACAAACAAACACACAAATCAAATCATTTTGTGTGAAGTGGCCTTCCCTGTAGAAAGCCAAGGATCCAAAATTAGACCAGTGATACCTGAGCATGGTGAAAAGTTTATCCATATGCAGAAATTGGGGAGAAATTTGATCCACTTTGCAGTTAAAGGGAAATCTAAAGGGCAATCTACCATATGAACACTTTCCAAAACCATAGGCAGTCATCTTTCAAAATTTTCACTTCTTTGAATTTTGAGAGTTACACGTTGAAAAGGTTTAGACACAAGCCTGGATTTCCTCCAGCTTAATACATTTTACTATAATTTTTGTACAGTCACCAATATTGTACATACAAAAAGGCAACATAAAACGAGTCCAATTGTCTTGTTTTTTTTTAGTTTTGTTTAATTATGTTAATTATGTCAACCTTCATATCCCTTGAACCACACTTTTGAGAACTCCCATGTGTTTGCTACGATTGAAATCTGATTATTTCAGAAATGCATCTATAGATTTGGTACTATTGCAATCTGTCTGGGTTCCACAGCACAGCCAACAAGGGTCTGTAATTACAGAAATGCATTCTTGTCTTGATAACTGTAAGCCCCCCAATATGTCAAAAGTCTTTTATTCCCAAGGAAATACTAAATGTGGAAACAGTGGCTTGATTCATTTCACAGCTGTAGTCTTTTCTGATTTGTTCGTAATTTTCTACACTACTGCTTCCAATTTGATACTGTCTGGGCCTAGGATGACAATAAGAATGGGATAACAGATGATGAGCTCAAAATACTGAACACAATCATACTCGCCCTACATGTACCTACAATCAATATGTCACTTTGAGGAAGAAACCATCAGCCACTGGGCAAAGTTTGGAATATAAAATGTCAGAGAGCTCAAGATACATTTCTTATATATTTAGAGGTTGTCAGTACAGCTAGCTTGGTGATACAGAGGGCACACTGGCTGAATGGTTCATAACAGATAGCTTTTAATACCTGAATTAACACTGGTGCTTCCCCGATTCCCCAAAGCATCCACAACAAAACGTATGCCATCAGACTAATCCCAGCAGTAAACAGGTGCTAATCCTGCCTTCTTCAGTGGAAACTGATGCCTACTTTTATTAAGTTTGGACACTGGTGTGCTGCCCGACCGAGACTCCATCAATGGTCGATGAACGGGATCCCCCTAGAGCAGGTTAACTGCTTTAAATATCTGGGACAAGTAATACGGTCAAATAGGTCTTTTCTGGCCCATAGAGACTATATAACTACTAACGCATCTAAAGCAGCCATCCAGATTAGATCTCTATATGCTAAGAACCAGGCTCAATCAGTGAAGATAGCTTTGAGACTCTTTCAAATGAAAGTCCTCCCCCTTCTTTTGGTGGGCATCTCTTTAGGCTCCCGTAGGGACTTTTTGAAACTGGATTCTATCCAAACGCGATTCCTTAGAGCCATCCTTAGGATTCCCCCCTCGGTAGCGGGTGCGGCTATGAGATTAGAGGTCGGCTGGCAAGCTCTACGGTATGTGGCCTTGAAGACGAAGCTCTGGCTATGGCTCAAGCTTTGTTTTAAACCAGTGGGTATTGCCCCCTTGATATTGAGGGACGATTTCCAATCATCGTGGGAAAGGGAGGTCATTAATGAGGTTCAATCCTGCGGATTGTCTCACCTTTACTTTGAGTCTATGACGTACAATCAAGCTAGAGCTGTGATTTCCCGGAGACTGAGTGACATTGCCAGACAAGAGGACATAGCCCAGGTAAAACCAGGGATGTTCCTAGGGGACCAGATTTATCGGACCATACCAGCCCCGTACCTTGCAGAAATCCACTATGTGGAATACCGTAGACTTCTTACAGCGGCTAGATTAAATGTCCTTGACTCTGCGATATTGTGGGGAAGGTACAGGGGAGTACCAAACGCCCAGAGAACCTGTCATTGTGCCATGGGTGTGGTTGAGTCCACTGAACACATTCTCTTGACTTGCCCTTCTTATGCAGAGCTTAGACAAAATTTTATAGACCCACTCCTATGTCAATTCAGCTTCCTACCCGGAGAAAACCAGGTTTTACACTTGCTGAATAACGCCACTAGAGCTATAGCTTCCTTGGTGGCCAAATTTCTCTTTTTAGCTTTTAAGCGTCGCAAGACTATAATTGACTGTATTGATATGGGGCTACCTGTTTAGCCCTTTTTAGTGTTGGCTAAGTTTTAAAATCTTCCTGGATGTTTTTAACTGTGTATTGACAAAATGTACTTTTTTCTGACTGACGGTCGAATAAAAAGGATGATGATGATGATGATGACACTGGTGTGCAACTCTTCCTTGAGTGATACTGCAAGCCAAATTGTGATGATTTAGATCTTCAAAGAACTATTTACAAGATTAGGCTGCAATCCTAAACCCCGTTACCAGTGAATTCAATGACATTTGTGTTTGTGTAGACATGGTTGACCTAATTGGCCTAGAAGTTGTTCTAATTGGCTTATCAGTTCAAGAGCATAAAGTTGCACTTAATGTCCCACATTGTTCTTGTGTGAAGTGGGGAGATGTGCCTGTCTCCCTTTACACAATTGTTAAACACATAGAAGAATAATGCACATGGACCTCATCCTTCCTTTCACACTGGTTCTTCAGAATGTGTGACATGAGGAAGCCTCTGGCTGTGTGCCCAGTTGTTGTGCCCCCCCCACGTATCCTTTAAAGTTATTAGAACATCTGCAGGGCTTAAAATGGTCAAGCAAAATGATGCAAGATGAGCAGCCTAGAATTTCACACCCACACATTCTTGGTATGCCAGCTGCAGGAAAACAAGCCTGGGATAGCAACATCCAAAACTTTTTTTTTTTTTTTTAGAATGATATTTATTGAAAATTTTAAGGTTACAAAAAAAAAAGAAGAAAAGAAGAAGAAAAAAACAGATAACAATTAAGCAATACAAATCGATAAAAGTCAAAAGCAAAAAGCAAAAGCAAAACACATAATACATCAAAATCAAAAAGCAGGAATAAACAAAAAAATTTAAAAGCAGATCCAGTATCCTCAAATCCTTTATTGTCATTACCTTATTTCATTGACCTCCTCACACCTCCCTTTTTTGTATTCTAGTTGTTAATTATCTCAGCAAATCCTTTCCATTTTTCATAATATTATGTCATTAAATTACCTTAATCTATTTTAGCCTTATCTTACCATAAAAAACCCTAGAACTTAAAACTTAAATCTTATTTATACCACTTTCTCATAACCATAGCATATTCTTACATAGTTCTTTTTAACATTTCTGCTAAAGACAAATAATTTCGTTCCAACAATTTTCTAATACTCATTAATTTTACAAAACATTCCTAAATAGAATTTTTAAAACTTTCTTCCAATCTTCATCCAACGTCTCTTCCTCCTGGTCTCGGGTTTTGTCAGTCCTTTCTGTCCCATCCATCTAGTTCATTAACCTGGTAACCTTATGTCCGAGGCCCTTAAGTCTCTTCCATGTCCCTTCCGCAGATCTTCTTCATATTTATACCTGTACTTTACTTTGTCTTCTGCTCCTTTCACTCGTGAAGACTCCAGCTTGACAATATTTTTGTCCCTTCTCGACAGATCAGCCCCTTTTCCATAGTCCACACTGAACTCCATGTGATATTTAAAAGCATGTTTCAAGGTCCCTCCAAGGTTGAGGACCCCCACAACTCCAAACTCCTCCCGGCCCAACGCCAGATTTGAAAATTCAAAACATCCCTGCATAGGGGGGTCTATCCAGCCCCCCATCTCCAAGCCGATCAAGATTCTATCTCTCCAAATCTGGCTTTTTCCAGGTTCATTCGTCAGATCCAACAACTCATGTTCCTGCTGGGCCACAGTTCCCTCCATCTCTGCCTCCCGAGGTCCAGCCACAACCTCCTCCCTCATCTGATCTGTCAGAGCACACTCCTGAATTGATTCCTGAGTGGGTTCTATATAGATACCCACTACCTGTCCAAAATTTCTGATCGCATCAGTCATCAAATCCGTCTTCTCATGTAACTGTTCCAATATAGCACTTGTTTTGCAGAAAGCACGCACCAGAGCCTCCGAGTACATTGTTGTGCAAGGTCAAAGTCTGATCCCACGATCTTAATCTATTGCAGCTGCAAAACTCCCCAGTTCAGATTAATAACAGTTTCACAAGCTCCCTCTAGGGGAAGAACTTCTATTTGTATCCATCTCTCTCTTCTTCTTTTTTTAAAGCAGATCTAACAACAAAGTTTCCTTTTTCAGATATTTTGTCAATATTTTGTTCCTTTTAACTGCGAAGGGGAACAATGGAATCACTATGTTTCTATTCTTTTAACTATCTGTCAAAAACGTTTGTCTGTAGTCAATGAACTTCCTGAAAGCGTCTGTCCTGACACCCCGCTCCCAGGTTCAAGACGGTGGAAAATTGCTTTTTTTTACACTCTCTTCTGCAGGTTTAAACAGTTCAGAAAAAATCCCCCCTCTTCTCCTGCTTCCAAAGGGGGTTCAATAATTTTAAATGATGAAAGTTGATCCTTTACAAACGATTTTCTAAACTCTAGCTTGCCATGTCTTTGCTTTAATCTTTCTACAAAAAGCGGAAGGCTGACTTCCTGTTTAGACCTTCCCGCTTCAGTGCCAAATTAAAAGGAATTTCTTAGTCCAATTTTCCGTTCTACTCACGGGTCGTTATTTAGAGTCCAATTGTCCAAATTTAACCTACTCACGGGTAGTTGTTTTTGTAGCCAGATTGTCTCAGGAAAAAGGTAGCGCTCTCCGGTAACGGCTGTGCGGCTTCGCTCCACGGAAGAAGCAGTTGACTCTCAGCACCGCGCCGCTTGCCCCGCTTCGCTCCGGAGCCCGTAATTGGGTTCCTTTACGAATTGGGGGGGGCACGAAAGGTGCCCGCCGAGTCCCACGGTCACAGGCTTCACCCGCCTGTGATTTTTTAAAGGGTCCCCGCTTCGCCGTAGTGGAACAGACCCGATTTCCGTAGAGCCAGTCCCTCCGGATCAGAGGGAGTCCGCCATTACCGATGGCGCCACCCCGGAAGTTAGCAACATCCAAAACTTATTCTGCGTAGCTCAACAGATAAACCTCAACAGAAATCCAGGTGCCCAACAGATAAACTCTGTTAGACTTTTATAACCTGTTAGTGCATAACCAGTTAAACTTGGGCCCACTATCTGCTGTTGATACCACACCACACTTCGGCCAGTGTGGTCAGCAGAATATGCACAGCTCCAACAGTCTTCCAGCAGAACATTAGAGTTTTCCAGCTTTCCAGTAGTCAGCGTTTTCTAGAGTTCCCAGGTAAGAAAACTCTTTGCCCATTCAGTTCAGTTCAAAGTATTTATTCAGTTCAGTTCAGTTCAGTGTTTATTGTCTCATGACACAAGACACAAGACAAGCATAAACCAGCTACAGTAACTCTAAGAGATGTTGGTACACGTAGGAGCCATCTCCTAGGGGCTTTGCCCCCCCACCCAATAAAATATTTGAGGAAACTGCCCCCCCACCAAGCTGATGGGCATTGCCATTTATAGTGTGTGTGTGTGTGATGTCTTGTGATTCATTATGCAGGGTGGAGACTACCTGGACCCCCCCCCCATATTTTATTCAAGTTGGCACCCATGCCATTACATCATGAACTACTCTACTACAGCACAGTTATCAGACTTTAAAAAATGAAGATTGTAAAAATCCAAGTTTACAGAGAGATCCACTAGCACTTTACCATGCCAGCTCACAGTACTAGAACCCAACAAAGTCGTCATTTGGCTTCTAAAAAGGAAACAACTTGTACCCAACTTGTGAAAAGGAAGGATTTTAAAAAACAAAAACAAAAGGTTTAAAAAACAAAAACAAAACAAAAACACCTTAGTAAGCATGGCTGATTTTAGAGAAACCCTCAGCCAAATTGGACTTGGGTACTAGGTCCTTTAGAAGTCAAATGTCTCAGCTCTTGCAAGCTGAAGCACAAAATTGGAACACTTTCAGATTTTAAGTATACTGTTGGCTTACTACTCATGTGCAAACATAGTTCTTCTTTTTAGCAATGGTGAAGGTGACCACAAGGTTTGTGTTCTTACAATCATGTGAAACAATCACACACAGCCTAAAATATGTTTACGCCAAAAGAAACAGCATTTAGAAAAACTGTGGAATATGCCCAAAATTGAACATTAGTACTACTCTGGTATACATTTATAAAACATAACAGCAAGGAGAAAGCACCTTAGCCCACAAAGAGATCAAATGATTTAGTGCATTTGCCATTTTTAAAGGTGAGGGGTGTAATTTCTGTAATACCTCAGAATTAAAGGGTCAGCTATTCTATCTTTGAAATGATGGCTCCTCTAAAAGCTAACTCATTGTCAGTCCATTAGCAGCCAGCCAGAACACATCCAGATGAAAATAACTGGCTATTGAAATACAATAATGCTGAGAAGTTATTCTTATTTTTGTTCATTGCTACAGAAATATTTCCTTTATAACATTTTAAGGTATTAAAAAACAACAACCCAAAAACCTTACAGTTTTAGAATTCAAAGATATTTTAGAAATAAATTCAGCTTTCAATAATGCATCAAGACAAAAACCAGCTACACTGTGTGTTTATATACTCTTAATAATATCTTCTTCTACTTGAGCCTTTTCATGGGCTAGCACTCCAAGACTCTGTTCTTTTAGCCAGTTCTCTGTTTACCATGATCATTCAGCTTCCCATAGAGTGAAACTCCTCCTCCTCCTCCTCCTCCTCCTCCTTCTCCTCCTCCCCACCATTAAGGAAGGGCCACCTGTTCTTGGTCTGTGGTTATCAGTGCCACCACAATGTTGATGACAACCACTTCTACCTCTCTAATCCAGAACCACCAGCCCCTCTGTACAATTCCACATTTCCAGCTGCCTATTTGACATTTCCCCATGATTGCCAACTCAACATAGCTTCTCCAAGACAAAGTTTCTCCTGTGATCCCCCCTGCTGAACAGAAACAAAGCCTTGACTTTTTCTTCGACTCTTCTCTCTTTTGGGTAACCATATTGAATCTATTGCCAAATCATACAGCTTCCCTTTGTATAGCATTGCAAAAATGCTGACCCTTCCTCTCCTCTGCTCCTTGGTGAAAACTCCGATTCATGCTCTAATCCAGGGGTCAGCAAACTTTTTCAGCAGGGGGCCGGTCCACTGTCCCTCAGGCCTTGTGGGGGGCTGGACTATATTTTGGAAAAAATAATAATGAACAAATTCCTATGCCCCACAAATAACCCAGAGATGCATTTTAAATAAAAGCACACATTCTACTCTTGTAAAAACACGCTGATTCCCAGACTGTCCGCTGGCCGGATTGAGAAGGCGATTGGGCCTTAGTTTGCCTACCCATGCTCTAATCTTTTCACATCTTGACTATCACATTCTTCTCTTTAGCCTTCTAAGGTGACACCTCAACCCTTTCATCTCCATGCAAATTCCTTGGTCAAAATGATTCACCTCTCATGACTCTGTCTGTACCTAAAATGGCTTACAACTCACACCTGGATCTCCAGTACCAACACCATGACCTTGTCTTGCCTTATTTATCTACCCTCATATCCTCATATACCTCTTCTCAGTATCTTCATTCTTGTTTCCTTTTACTTTTTAAACATTGTGTGTTTCTTCCTTTATAAAAGGGTATGGTCTAGGACCAGGTTAATAACTATGGCTCAGATAAAACTAACCCAGTGTGCTAGTGGAAGTTTCCCCTTTCTTCTCTACCCCTCATGTGCCCCTCCCCCCCCCCGCCACCACAAACAGTGTGCCAGTGTATCAGGAGAGTGCAATGTTGAATTTCTCCCCCCATTTTCTAATAAAATATTGAAACAACCAATATTATTTAAATACTCTGCCTCCTCCCAATTTATTCTTAAATGAATTCAACTATGGGTTTAAACTGTGTGGAATGGTGTCACTTGTACACACTGAAATCTTTCCGACATATTCTGAAATCTAAAATGGTAGCACTGCAGACTGCATGTCTGCATGTACATAACCACATGTGCTTTCATTTCATTAGCCTTATTAGGAACTTAGTACCCATGAGTACCAAATGCATAAATGAACCAATTCCCTGTCAATGCCACTGTGCGGCATGGCAACATCCCAAAGCCCAGTAGCTCAGTCTGAAGGGAGCATCTTCCATGTGCCTGTGATTTCCTCCATGGGGATGGGAACCCTGATTGGTTTTGCATTTTGTGCATATAGAAACAAATGTATGTCTAGCGGCATTGAGAATACATGATATGTACAAAAGTCCTTTCTGACCTCTTAGTCCTTTTGCAGATGATGAACTTGAGATATTTCCTGACTTGGGTGAGTGCTTGTTTGACAAATAAATTGTGCATCTAGCAACATAGATCACATTTATTCTAATGGTCTAGGGACATCCCAGATATTCACATAATCAATCATTTGTAATAAGTCCCAAGAAAGTGCCTCGAAAAATAATAATCCTGCGTTTCTATTTCTAAGTGCTTATACAGCCACATCTTTCTATGAGTGCGTTACTTTGTGGAGCTTATCTCTTGCACGAATAAAAAGGGCAGAAATGGCTCCTTCTTAAATAATAATCTCTCTTGCTCTCATCACCATAACTTCTTATCTTTTCTGTCATCCATTCAAAATCAATTTATTTTCTACTGAAAGGGAGAGAGCATACCCCTTTCTTAACCCTCTAAAATAACTCCTGGACATGAGAGAGAAACTACCTTCAATATTTAACATTAAATCACTTCCCTGCCAATTCATCCTAATCAAATCCTCCACAAAGTCAATAGCAATTACATTTTTCAAGGTGTTGTATTGCTTTGATCTTTGAGGTCTGCAATGGGAGACTGAAATTAGGCAAGGAAACTAAGGAACAGCAATGACTCAGGGCCACCTCGCACTTTGGAGGAGAACTGTGGCTGAAGTTCTGCAGTTTGCACATCCCACAGAGGCCAATTGGGTCTCTTGTGACAAAGCAGTGTGTGCTTCTGATCCTGTTTGTCACTGTTCAGTTTGAGTGTATTGGTCCATCAGCAGATACCAACCCTTGGAAAAAGCTTCACAAATTTAATGTCTAGATGTTGGGCTAAGGACCTGAAAAATATTGTATTCTTAGCTGATGCCTCTAAATGTTGTCGTGTACCAGTGATATATTTGGTGTACACTGGTGTCTAGATCTCTGCAAAAAGACATGCAGTCTATATCTAGGCAGAACCTACCATAGATAATGGCAAACTAGAGTCTTCTCAATGCATTCTACCTGACCAGAAACCCACAATCCAACTCAGATTGGAATTTGACAGCAATCCCTAATATGTTTTGCCCTAGAGATGCAAGCAAAAAGTAGCCAAAGGCTGTGCCACTCCACCTTTTCCACCCTCTTTTCATAGATACTAGATAAACAAAGTTTGCCAAGTAATATCCATGTTAGTCTGTTGCAGCAAAAACAAAAAAACAAAAAAAAAAAAACAAAGAGTCTGGTGGCACCTTAAATGCTAGTGATGGAATTCAATGCCCCATGTATTTGACTGCATATAACATTATTCTTGATGCTTTGTGTAAGTTACTAGACTAACATTAGGGGCTGTATTAGAGGAAAGATTGCTTAGAAAAGATACTGAGAAAACTCCTTCTCTTCCAAATGTCTCTTACTCTTTTGCATTGGAGTATTTTAATACAAATCGTGAATGAAAAGCATAGAGGGCTACTTGGTTACTAGAAGGCCACTGACACATATAGAAGAGTTTGGATTTGATATCCCGCTTTATCACTACCTGAAGGAGTCTCAAAGCGGCTAACATTCTCCTTTCCCTTCCTCCCCCACAACAAACACTCTGTGAGGTGAGTGGGGCTGAGAGACTTCAGAGAAGTGTGACTGGCCCAAGGTCACCCAGCAGCTGCATGTGGAGGAGTGGGGACGCGAACCCAGTTCCCCAGGTTACGAGTCTACCGCTCTTAACCACTACACCACACTGGCTCTTTCCTTTAAAGTCCAGATGGGGAACCGGTGCCCACCCCCCAAATGCTGCTGAATGACAACTCCTGTCATTTCTGACCCTTGGCTATACTGGCTGAAACTGTTGGGAGCTGGAGTCCGACAATGTCAGAAGGGCAACAGGTTCCCCATCCCTCAAATACTGTTGAGTCTGATCTCCATTATATTACATAGTATATATTACCCAGCATACAATGACAGTCCTACACATGGAAAAATGTGAATAACAGAAAAAGGTGCCTCCCTGCCTGTCTCACCTTGCAAGGAAGGTAAAAGAGAGCCCCTGTGCATAATATTAGGCTCACCACCCCTTGGAGGAGGGAGTGTCTGTGCTCTGCCTCCACGGTCATAGGTAATATGCTTCTGAATTGCTAGAAAACCCAGGGCAGAGTGCTCTTGCATTCAGGTCCTGTTTATAGGCTTCTGGTTGGTCACTGTGAGAACAGGAGGTTGGACAAGATGGGCCATTGGTCGGATTCAACAGGCTCCTCTTAAGTTCTTAGCCTTAGCAGCCCCTTGCCACATCTAACCTGAGCTAAAAGTGGGACGTTAGTTTTCCATCCTGTCCACTCCATTAGTCTCTGAGAAACTTTATTAAAGGAGTCAGAATATATTAGCATTTGGAGTTATTCATGAAGCTGATAGTTCTAGGCTACAATCCTTTGCGCACATACCTGTGGAATAAGCCACCTGGCAAACACTGATGAGAAAACATGTAGAGGTTTGTATACTATGGTGAGAAATGTGCGTGGCTGGGCTTCACTTTTCAGTAGAAGTGGATGTGAAAGCAATTGAACTGTACTCTGCAGCAGTGGTCCCGGGAGAGTAAATCACTGACAAAGTCCCAGTCAATGCTGACCCCTGTGCTTCTGTTGTCACAAACATTGACATTTTAGAACTAAGTGTTAAATACCAGCTTCAGTTCTCTGCTTTCTTTTTTATTCTCTCAGACACTAAAAAAACAAACAAGCCAAAGTCATTAAGGGCACAATCCTATACCGAAGATTCCCCCCGGCGAAGGGCCTGCAGGATTCAACAGAAGCCCCGCTATGCTGGCAAATCTTCAGCACAGGGTTGTGCCCTTAATTACTTTTGCTTGTTTAGTGTCTGAAAGAATGAGGGGAACGGAAAATACAGGACTGAAGTGGATAGGTGCTGCTGCCAGAGTGTTTGAGGCTGTCATTTGGAAAGGGATGAGGAGAGGGAGGGCTGAGGATAAGGGTAAGGAACAGGATCCTCCCAGTAGACCAGATTCTCAGCTGCCCAGTGCCCCATAGACCATCTTGACAGGTGACTGGGGCCTCCCACCTGTCAATCGCCTGGTCTCACAGTGATGTCAAATGAACCAAACCCCTCCTCAAAAAACCCAAATGCAAGGGGTATCTCAAGCTGTGCATGCAAAGGAAGGTTCTTTGCATCTCTGGCTTCAGTTCAAAATGGCCTTATCTTGGGCCCTCTGTAAGTGTAGCTTCCTGTAAGTGCCTATAAGATATTGAGATCAGAGAAGCTATGAAGTTCCTTAAGCAGAATTCTGTAGTAAACCCGATTGCTTCATGCTTCCTATAAGCGCCAAATGACTATTTGGTACTTATAGGAAGCCTAATAGGATCAGCTGCACTCCGACATTCCCAATGTAGAATTCTGTAGCATAGCTGCTCACTGCAGGCTTTACTGTCACTGCCTGTCAGTTGTCCCAGTCATTCATTGGCACAACATTTTCATTTGCCCTATGCTTGATGTCATATATGGACATCAGAGGTGGCCATGGTGGGACCCATTCCAGGTTTAAGTAGGTTCCCTACCAGTGGAGTAGGATGATTATGGTTAGAAGGTGCATGAGTAGTTAGCTATTTTGGAATGTTCTTCAGCAGCGCTGGCCTATCAGGCAACATAGAAGGAGGGGTGGCCATGTGGTTTGCTAGAAGGATGGTGTACATCAAAAGTGCTGGTTGGCTCATGCGAGATCTGGGAGGGTGGTCCATGCACCACATCTTCTGATTGGCTCAAATGTGCTTGGGAGGCCCTCCCCGCTTTCCTAGGATCAGGTTGTACCCCGGATTCAAAGTAGGAATCTCCAGCATATAAAACTAAGTTGTCCAACCCACCTAGAGCTTGGCTGCTTCATGAAAGAGCCTTTCTCTTACATAATGGGACATAAACTCCTTTCCCTTGATGGTGAAGAGTGCTCTTTGCAGGCATCCTGTCCAGGGACCTACATGGAAGCTGTGTGGAGGGTCTTCTCCTTTCTCACCCTAATGTATTGTGTTTCTGAAACAGCAATATTGTGAACAGCATAAGGTCATTCAAAGCCCTGGCTAAAAGGATGCCTCTGGAGTAGCAGTAGAAGGGTCGTTGCTGGTTGTCCCAATAGTAACAACACACACAACGTAACAGGCTGTTTTTGACTACTTAAGATTAAAAAGGATATCTACATGTGCCATACCTTCAAGTTTTCCATCTGATCCAATGTCTACATACAAGGAACGTTAGAATCCTCAAAGCAGCAATACGGGGAACATAATAAGATAAGCATACCATATTGTGGTTATTGCCAATATGCCAATTTAGGAACCGAATGGACTTTATCTCCTGACCATCCATTGGACTTTAATTTCTCTTGATATGTTCTGTTTGCATGATGTGTTTGTCTATGGAATTACACTTTGTGAGATATTGTCAGGGACACTCCCAGCAGAGAGGAATCTCCAGAGGAAGAGGAATTGGCTGTAACCTGAGTCACCAAGAAGGAGGAGGAGGAGCAAGCGATTAGAGCAGAGGAGGACTAGCAGTAGGCGGCGGAGGACGTGACGTATATCTGGCCTTGGGAGGGGTCAGAAGCCAGTCGAGTCAATAAACCTCAGCTACTTAAACTGCCAGAGTTCCGTGTCATGTGTGGGAGAAGCGCTAAACCTGACAGATATTATATGTTGAATTGTGTTTGAAATAGAAGTTACATAGTCAAAAACAGCCTGTTACCTTTTATGTGTTGTTACCAGGATTGTATTTATGTAACCTAAGGTTTAGTAGTGTTTTGCATTTGGTTGTCCCAATGGGGCTGATAGAGCAGAATGCTGTGACATTATCTTGCATGAAGTGTGTGGGAGGATGGATGGATGGAATGTGCTGTGGGTGGTGGTGTCCCCATCAGCATGAGTTCATTAGCTGCTTCTGTGCACAGCTCATATATGGGTGTCATTGCCAACACAGTCCTTCATTGGTGGGCCATGGTATTGTTTCCAGGGCCATTGTTACTTTATGCTATTCTTCTGATTTTTTTTTTTTTTAAGTTGTGTATGTCTTTCCTTTCCTGTCCCAGACTGGACATGCACTGGATATGGGGACCATTCAGCTGGTGTAGTGGCCAACATACATCCAGCCTTGGCATCACTGTAGTATAGAATCGCTCTGTCAGTAATTCATGTGCAGTGATGGTGTTGTGATAATAAAGGCTTAAGAAGTAGGAGTGGTCAAAGTAATTTTGTGCAGGAACAACACAGACTCTTGTGGCACCTTTTAAGACTAACAAAATTATTACAGCATAGGCTGTCTTGGGCCAGCCCTGGTATGATCCTGCCAAGTAACACTTTTTTTTTTTAAGTTCAATTCAGTTCAGTTCAGTTCAATGGAGAGCTTTAAGCTTGTGTTTAACTCTTGCAGTCAGATCAATGTAACCCTAAATATTCTGCACATAGTTAGCCATGAGTGTGAATTTTTGAATGTGAATTTCTGAAATACCACAACACAAACTGTTAAAAGGAAGAGTTTGAGCTGTTTGTGAACATTTAGCCGAACTTTCTGTTTACATTGGATTAAGATTCAATGGGACCCTTTTGAAAACAGCCATTTATCCTGTGAAAAATTTCACAATGAACTTCACAAATCATGGCCAAAGGCTACTTACTCCAAAACACAATCGATTCACCTTTTCTTTTCTTTTTACAAACTAATGACACTATCAGCTGGCAGAGCAAACGTCCTTCTTTAAGAATGCATCTGTCCCTGACTGAAACTATCCCAGAAGAAATCACCTGATGGCCTTGAGATTTATGGTCCCCTCTGATCTGCTAATTATCACTGCTGCACATAGAGATGAAGATTGTGTAGTCAGGGGACATGCTGGAATCTAGCATTCCCCTTGTCAAACTACCAAGCAGGGTGCACATCAATCAGGATGCCAGATCCACCTAATGGATGTTTGCATGATCCTGTTGGGGGGGGGGGATCACCAGTCACCAGCATCCTTCTCCTCCTCTTTCAATTGGCTTCCAAAAAGGCTAAGGCCCAATTCATAATTTACTAAAATTGGAGCTGCTGTGGAGTGTTTTCATACATATCAATTGGACCATTTTTTAAAGAAGCTGATGAAATGGGATAGCCCAGCAAGATAGGCATTTTTAGCACTAGGGCTGGTAGTCTGAGCAGGCTCAGCCATTCTCTTGTCCCATTTCAAGCACTGTGATGCCACTTGAAACAGCCATGGATTCTCCCAAAGAATCCTGGGAATTGTAGTTTGTTAAGGGTGCTGAGAGTTGCTAGGAGACCTCTTGCTCCCCTCCCAAAGCTACAAGGTCTGGGCCTGGTCACTTCTTAGGTGGGCGAATTATATATGATTTGCCTTGAATTCTATGATGGGATGTAAATGCATAAACAAATAATAAGAGAACTTCCCAAAGATGTCTCCTTGTTCATGAGAAAATGGCTGATTATAGTTCCTCACCACCAGCTGCACAAAATACCTTCTGATGCATCTACTTCTGGTGGTTCAAAAAAATGAATTCTATTCTCATTGTCCTCTTCTTCAAATCTTCTCTCTCCATGGTCCACCAGCTGCTGTTGATGGCCTCTGTCCATTAAATATTCATTTCCCCTAATGTGATACAGTGTGTCCACACAATTTGCATTCTTAGCTGATGTACCTAATTGATTATTCTGCAGGTTAAATGATCTCAGTCATCCATTCCGAGTGTGGGAATGATACTGTACGACAAGCCACTTTTCAGGCTCTTGGAATAAACAATTGTACCAGGTCTAATTGAAAGTCTGAAACATTGCAAGAAATCACACAAACTAGGCTGAGATTATGATTAATATACAATTGTAGTAACTGGCATTGTGTTCAAAATTATTTATAAACAGAAAATGACATTTACAGTTAACATTATTCACAATGAATAAAAACAACTGGGTTTGTGACATCTCGTCGATTCATGCGAGAAAAAATATATATGTGGTAGCGCAAGAGAATGAAATATTCAATCACTCCTCCAGATATGTATGTATTATATATCCCATAATACTTTATAGCCATATTACAGAAAATGTACCCTCTCGGGGACTGAATTTTTCCTCACTAATATCATTTAGAGCTCAGCTTGCATATATAATAGATTTCCTCTGTTTGATAAACAGCCTCAGTAGTTGAGTTGCAAATGAATCCATTCTTTAAAGAATACTTATTGTCATTTCCTTCTCTGAGCAAGCGATGCCCACGAGTTCCTGGGCTGCTTTCACTTCCTTCGCAAACATATTCAGTCTAGGATTTCAGTCTCTGTTTAAAAGAACACCCTTATAGTGCTTACAGCTCTCACCCAGAAATATGGAGCATAGTAACTGTCATTATTTTTTATTAACACAGATAGATCTTTCAGTTTAGAAAGGTCTTTTATAACCTTGGATAGCATTGAATTAGAGCTGATTTGGATGAGGAAAGACCAAGCGTGCCAACATTCTATCTTATCCATGATCTCTGCCTAGTGGTACGCTGTGAGATACATATATCAAAAGCAGGGATGTTATCAACTGAGTTTCTAGGTATCTTCCTTCAATGGTAGTATGTTTGTGCCTGCATCTGGAATAGAGGTGGGATGCTTGGGTCACAGCCACATCATACATTTAAAGCACATTGCTCCCCCCAAAGAATCCTGGGAAGTGTAGTTTATTAAGCGGTAAACAACAGTTCCCAGAATTCTTTGGGGCAAATAATGTGCTTTGAATGTGTTTTCAAGGAATGGTGCTTATGCAACCAATAAAACAGCTCAAGCCTATAAAGCAACAACAACAAAAGAAGCAGCTCAAATTACAATGAAACGGTTTATGAATTTCACTCATTAAAAACGAGCAGGTTTTTTAAATGTCAGTATAACAATGAGACACTGGAAGCTTGATGGAACAAAAAGACCTTAGCTGCTCATGTAAAGTTTAAAAGAGAGGGCCCCTAAATGTCTCATGGGGTTCTAAAATATTGATGCCACATGCCTCATTTTCCAATGACTTGGGCTTCTGAATGTGATGTGACAATTAGCAGAGCCTTCAGTGTTAAATACAGTGGGTTGACAGGAGTGTATGGAATGCCCTCAAATAACCTACTCCCAAACCACATGGGGCTTACAAGAAAGAACCAGCATTTCAGATTGCATCTGGAAATGATGTGGAAGTCAAATGACGTTTCAGAATGGCTTTTAGAGGCAGCCTCACACAGAGTGCATTTCAGTAATTCAGTGGATTGGGGATGTGTCACAGTTGACCAGGTCTGCTTTATTCAGAATAGGGTGCAACTGTGCCAAAGCACTCCAAGCCTGTCTGCCACTGGGAGTGGAACTGGGACCGGAAGCAAGCTACAGACCTGATTGGTCTTTCAAGGGGAATACAACCCAGCCTGCTCCCAGTTCAGCTCTCCTTCTGACCAACAGCACCGCTGCCTTGACCGATTAAGCCCTTACCTTCACACTTAGACTTGCCTTTATTTGTTTTACTATGACGGGGTTACTATACCTCATGTTCCAAAATGTCCTATGCTGGCCCAGCCCCACAATTAATCAAAGGCTAGTGACTGGCCTATGAACTGCAGATATGCACTGAGATGTCAAAGAAGAAGAAGCAAAACGTGAGATACAATGTCACGCTGGAACTGTGCATTTTGTAAGCCGGCACATGAATCTTAATCATGTGCTAAGTACACATTTGAAGCCAGCTTTAATTATCTTTGTTACTTTCATTTGCATCCAAACTCCATTAGCTAATGTAAAATCCACTTCATAAGCAATTAGTTATACTACTCTATGTACAATTCCTTGTCTAGTGAGTTCAGTGTGTGATAAGGCAAGTATACTCGAGGTTTGACCATGTGTGCTTGAGTTACAAGGTGCATAAAGAAGGCTACCCTCATTTACCTTATTGGTTTAGGTTTTTTTAATTTGTCCCCCCCCTTTTGTTTTGTTTTTTTAAATGATATTTATTAAAATTTCCGATAAAAAAAAAGGACACATCAGTAAGAAAGAATTAAAAGTAAAAAGAAAAATACACAATACAAAAATACACAATACAAAATACAAAAAAAAAGACAAAAGAGAAAACAGTTAAAAACAATACCACCTTTTCATCACCACTTTTAAATTTACTTATTTTCTGGACCTCCTCATACCTCCCTCTTTTGTATTCCAGTTCAATTTGTTTGTCCAGCAATTTCTTTCCCTCTTTTTTAATCCCAATCCTTAATCTTAATATAATATAACATTAAATTTTTACCTATTAAAAGCCAATTTTCCATTTCTTTTAACTTTTTTAATCCTAATCCTTAATCTTGATCTATATATAACTTTAAAGCCGGTACAGCTAGAAGCCACTTAATTTCAATCCAACATCACTCTAACATTCTTTAATTTTGCAATGTTTCTGTAGATAATCTTTAAATTTCTTCCAATCTTCTTCCACCGACTCTTCTCCCTGGTCACGAATTCTACCAGTCATTTCCGCCAGTTCCATATAGTCCATCAGTTTCATCTGCCATTCCTCCAGTGTGGGTAGCTCTTGTGTCTTCTGTGTCCTTTTGTGTATTCTGTGATCTCATTCGGTATTTTTATGTTGTGAACCTCCCTGTGATCTTCGACTAAAGGGTGGTATACTAATTTAATTAATCAACAACCTTTTGTGATAGCCCCTTTGCTGCCATGTTTAGAAGCTTCTGAAAGCCATCATTTGTGGTTCGAGGACCCGATCCCGGGGTAGTGGAATGAAAACACAAGGACACGTGATATAAGGTTAATGGGCAAGAAAAGGCCACAACTTTATTGATTACAGCAAGTGAAAAGGTATTGGCTTAGGCATTGGATTACGTCAGCTGACTCCACCCCCTCAGAGAGGGGTGAGTCTAAAACAGGGGGGTTTATTCACCAGTAGGTGGAGCCTGTTGATGCTAATCCAACTATAAACTCTCCCCTGATGTCACCGAGGGTCGTGCCATGGCCTCCCGCCACGCAGGCATCGGACAGAATACACGACCGCCGGATTCCTTTAACGGAATACCCAAAATTGAAGGCGCAGGCGAAGGCCACACCTAGCCCTTCGACACACCACAACACATTATTCCAATGCCTAACCTACCCACCAATACCACGAAAGTTGTGACGATTGCTACGATGTAGGCGAAAAAACCAAAAAGCCTAATGCCAAATGGAAAAATTCCTACCAGGCCCCCTGGACAACCAGGGCAACCAACCTAAGGTCCATAGCAAGGCCAAAAGAAAACTGAGACCCTGAGCAATAAGGGAGTGGAGGGTGGGTGACTTGCGACGGGACAACGAAAAGTGAGGCCGGAAGGCTAGTGCCGCAGCAATTTAGGCTGCTAAACACGCCCCCTCGCAGGCACCTGGTTGGGTGCCTGCCCGTAGGTGTGGGTGCCAGCCAGGTGAGTGGGGGCAGGGGGCTAACGCCCCCTGCTTGAGGTGGAGTCCGGCTCCCGACCACAACCACTCCCCTCTCTTGCAGGAGGAGAGTCTTTGCCTGAAATTTGCAATGGTCTTGTTCGTTTAATTCAGTGACCCCGACGTTTCCTCCCATAATTGTGCCCACTATGTGCCAAGATGATGAGTTCTAAGGCTTGTTTCCGCCCCTTTAATTAGTACATTTTGAAAAGCTGCGCTGTAGTGAATTGAGAATCAACATGACTTTGTCATGCTGGACTTCAATCACCATTTTAGGAGAACTGAAATCCACTTAACGCCTTCCGGCTGCTGTCCGCTCCCTTCTGGCATCAGACCAGTGCCCTGATGGATTCTCATGTTTCAATGTCCCATTATACCCTGTGGTGTTTTTTTAAAGAATCTAAGGAGCATTAGGCATTCTGCATTGTTGCATGGATGCTATTTCCTTTACTAGGATCTGCAGGCATCCCAGTCATATGCAAATCTGTTGAGTCCAATCAGAAGCATGTTTGATTTCTTTTTATATATATCCATAATGGAGTCCTAAAACCATTAGCAATTTTTCTTCAACTTTAAAAAAAAAAAAATCAGTTTCAAAACCAAAGCTGTTTTGCTTTAATATCTCAAGACATTTAGTTCCTTGAATGCAGAAGAGCTGCCTTTATGTTCATCATAATTTCCTAGCATTCACTGAAACAACCTTAATGCTTGCACGTAATTTGAGACTTACTTCTTTACTAATTAATGGCTATGTCCATTTTCTTTGCCTCAGTGAATATATATATATTTAGCAAACCTCTCACCATCACAAACATCCTGAACCTCTCAGTCTGCCTCACTTAGGCACAGTACACACAAGTGAAGAGGAATATATATGCCTGAGACCTTTACATAAACCAGGTTTCTGTCCTTCACACTGAGACCAAACTACACTTGATGTTAAAGAACTGTATTTTAAGGCAAACTGTACCAACATGGGGGTGAGGGGCGTGAAAACAAAAGCAGAAGTGGAATCTAACCCTTTTCTTCCCTGCTTGACTCCTGAGGAAAACCCTCTTCTTCCTTTTGGAGGAAATCCCTCATTGACTCCAAAACAAATACTAATTTCATATGAGAGATTTTCCTTAGGCCTATAGCCAAGGAGGAAAGGGTTAAATTTCATCTCCATGCCTGCTCCAGTCCTATTAATTATCAACCCTGCTGCTGATGCAATTTGAATTAAAAATAAAATAAAATCCTCCATTTGAAACACAAAAACACATTTAATGTCATGTCTAGTTTTGCCCCAATAAACCAGGGTGACAGAAATCTTTCTGGGTGTAGACATCATCCTGTTTTCCCTTTCCCAAATTGCCCTGGAAAAGAGTACATTTTTGTCAGTAATCCCCACAGTTTTCATCCTGTTGGTTCATATGACCCTATTGAAGAAATAAGGGTTTTCCCATTTATTTTGTTAAATTGTTTATTTATAGGGTTGGCATGTCAAATAAAAATCACAAGATGGCAGGAGTGGCCTAAAGACATTTTGCTCCTTGAGGTAGAACAGCTTTGAGGATATGCAGCTAACTTTTGCTACTTTTGATTTTCGAAATACCCATTTGATCCTATTTCAAATGCAGGAATGAGATGAACGGACAAGCAAGAAATTGACAGATTCACCCATCTCTAACCTGATACAGTGGTGCCTCGCAAGACGAAATTAATTCGTTCCGCGAGTTTTTTCGTCTTGCGGTTTTTTTCATCTTGCGAAGCACGGTGTCGGAAAAGTTTTGGAAAAGCTTCAAAAATCACCAAAGTCTTCAAAAACCTCAAAAAAGGCTACCACACCGCGTGCTATGAGTTGCTCCTCGAAGTCAAGTCGCAACTGTATTAACGGTTTTATGAAAAAGGAAACAAACTTGCAAGACGTTTTTGTCTTGCGAAGCAAGCCCATAGGGAAATTCGTCTTGCGAAGCACCTCAAAAAACGAAAAACCCTTTCGTCTAGCGAGTTTTTCGTCTTGCGAGGCATTCGTCTTGCGGGGCACCACTGTATACTAACACTGCACATCCCAGCAAAGCAATTGGGCTTAAATGAGACATCAAGAAAGTGAATAAGTTTTTCTTCCTTCCCTGGCACCATATTAAATCAGACAAAAGTGATGGTGGGCAGGGAGGATTAGGGGATGAAGACTTCAGTGGCTGCACAAATGATTTTAACTGCTTCATTCATTACTCTTGCACATATCTCTCTTTTTGATTTGATTTGCAAGCAGTTTGTCACTAAGTATTTCATCTAGAGATTCTTGAAGTTGTGTCTCATTGTTTAGCTCAGATGCATGAATCATGGCGCATGGGTTTGGTTTCTTATATAAAATTGCTCCTAATAGAACAATGGTTGCAATCAGCACACAGTTCATAATGAATGAAATGAATGTATAAGAGCAAAATACTTTTTCTACAACTCTCTCTCAGTATTTTAAATCTATCTCGTTTCCCTTCTCTTTCCCAACTATAGCCTGGCATGCAATCAGTAGGAACAAGGAAGCAGCTAACGAATTTATGCACTCTTTCAGCATAGTAAACCTATCAGTTAGCAAAAATAATTGTCTGTTTCGAAGAAGAATCAGTCCTTTTCCTTTCTGATAAAAGGGTCCCCATAGTTCAAACAAGTCTTTTATTAATTAGTTTGCTTCTTCAGTTTCATTCTTCTAGTGGAGACTTTTCTGCACTATCAAAGCAGCTTAGCAACTACCAGTTTCAAATTACAACACATTCCCAAATCCATAAAGTACTTCATTTTGCTTAAGCACTGGGAACAAAAAAGATATTTGAATTGGATGCAAACTATGATGCCTTTACAAGCTGAAATGTTCAAAGGAGATATTAGCTGGATAACCTTTCAAGTTCAGACTTAAAAGACAAACTTATTAAACGCTTGAATCAATTCGGAAATTTTCATGTAAGTGAAGTCGGGCTAAGAGTACTGCTTGATACTTTGCTCAGTCCTCATTAATAAAGATTCTGATTTAGAAGAAAGCAGCGTTCGTCTATCAAAGATCAATTGTTCCTCCCTTTTCAGAACATTGTTTCCCTCTTATAATGGGTTGTTTATTTAGCCCTTTATTCCCTTTTATGATGTATTAAAATATTATCCGGCAGCACCAAACATAAGGGGGACATTGTATAATGCACAAAGCACTGAAAGCATCTGTAGCCAATGGGCAACTCCAGATGCATCAGTTTACTGGCACTGATGGTGGCACCATAACAGGTGAGGGTCAATAAAAGCATGCTCTCTGGAAAAATGCTGGAAAGGGGAGGAAATGGACATTGGAGACTGTGGAATATAGTGACCTATATTACCATAATGTTTAAGTCTGAAAAGTCTTCTTTTCATTGAGGATGGACTCATGCTATCATTAAAAATTGTACACTGTTTGATTGTAAACAAAACAAAAACCATCTCAGAGTGGTTTACAATTAGCATAGGAACACATTGGGATAGCTTAGTCAGTAGAGCATGGTTGTGGGTTTGAATCCCTCATTGGGCAAGATTCCTGCATTGCAGGGGGTTGGGCTAGATGACCCCACGGTCCCTCTCAACTCTACAGCTCTATGAGTCTATGTGATGTTTGTCCAGTAATTTGGTGTTGTGTAGGAGATTTTGTTTTAAAAATGGCTAACACTGATGGGGTCAGGGCAGAAGAACAAGCCATGCTGGATCAGGCCAGTGACCCATCTAGTTCAGCATCCTGTTCTCACAGTGGCCAACCAGTTGCATCAGGGAAGCTCACAAGCAAGACCTGAGTCTCCCCTCCTGCAGTTTGAAGCAACTGATATTCTGAATGTTGTTGTATGGGATAATTATTGCAGAAGATTATTGTGAGTTCAGGGAGATAATGATCAAACATAGTCAACTCTTCTGTCTCTGTCTTTTCCTGACTCTGCTTATCTATGTTTTATTGCTTTCTCTAACCTGGTCAGTAAAAGCCTTTGATGTATGGCCTGGGACTTTTGACTTTTGATGTAGAGTAGCTCTGGTTGAGCCAGTATTAGCCCAACAGGACACAGGTCTATAAAATATCTAGTCTCGGGGCATGTCAGCCAGGAGCTCCTCATAGACTTTTGGCCGCAGTGCATCAAGACTATCTGGGGGACACTTTGCCACTTCTTCAGGGCTCCTCAGTTGCAGATTGAAGCGCCACTGTAATGTATATTTTGCTTGCTGTTCGGAATAAAATCTGTAATCCTCTCACCCACTTGCATTTTTATTGCTTCTGAATCGAATTTTAAAAGACCCATCTTGCATTTGGCAAAACAGTTGTTGCCTCTGACAGTGGAGGGAAAGCCAAGCCACCAAGACCAGTAACCGCTGCTAACCTTTGATAGTCAAAGTGAGGCTATAGATTGGGGAGAAAACCCTAATCATTTGCTCCACCCTTTGATCCCAAGTGGAATCATCTCTTTCTTGCCTGCTGCCCACATGGAAAGGAAACGAGAGCCTTCTTTGTGTTGCAAATAGCAAATACACAGCAGCAGTGAGTTGGGATGGGGGGGGCGTATGATCAGGACCATGGTGCAATTCCTGTAGTGGTTCCTATCCAGCCCCTACTTCCTATGTCATGTCTGGTTTGTTCCACAGAAAAGCACATTTAACCACTGTAGAAGCGGTGGGGAAAGCAGTAATATGTGACACTTGACAAGCAGAAGTAGAACTCTTCACCATTTGGCTTGCCCCAAGAGAGACCCAGGGCCAATGATGAGTAATGATGAAAAGCTGCAAATAGCAGTGTCATGGAGTGCCTTCTCAATGTTACTGTTCCTTATCTGGACTGCACGGAGGCAGGGTGGTAGCCAGAGAAGCAATCCAACGCTCCCACAAGTATGTCCATGCAGTCCCAACCTTGCCAGTACTATGCCCCATCCCAGCACTGCCCAGGTAGGCTGGAGGAAGTTAGGAAGGAAGTTCTGTAGCACTTCTTTATCTCACTGACTGCTACTGGCTGCAACAGGTAGTTCTTGCATCTAAATGCTCAGTACTGAAAACAACACTCCATCTAGGGAGTTGCACTAGATCTTTCACCTCAGTTTCTCTTTGGAGTCCTTCTGGCTCTATCTCTAGAACCATTGACTACCCCAGAATAGATTGCCAGTGCTGGCACCTCCAGGGTCCACTAGCACAGGGGGACTTGACTGGAGTCCTGTCCAGTCCGTATTAATGGGTGCAAGGATTGTGCTCTGTGAGTTTTTAAGATTCTTCCCTTTGAAAACATGAGTTATCTTCCCATGTATACTTCTGAGTTTTCCTTTGCTCCCAGGAAAAGAATCTGCCTTCCCTTTTGTTCAAAGATGCTTGCTGAACTGCAGGTTGCTTCCACTTGGTTTGAAAATCATGCAAGCATCTTCTGGAAAATGAATCAAACACTTTGTTAGAGGGAAGTCAAGACCTTTTCATCGTTCCAGATGGCATATGTATAATTAAGGACTGTCAGAACAGAGAACAAGATTTAAAGATTAAATGTTTCTGCAACATTTGATTTTTCAATGAATAATATCCTTCTACCTGCTTGCAGTTCATCTTCACCAGTGGAGACCTGTTTACAAGGAGGGATGATGGGGATGCTTTGAGTGAATCTGAATGTTACCTTGAGTACAATATTTCTGCAACCTGTTTTCTTGACCCCTTTCAGAACCTTTGGAAGCTGGTGAATCTTGATATTTGTTGCTTTCCCCACCATTCTACAGAAAAAGGGAGCAAAAGAAGTGGGAAGGGCAACGGTTATCGGCTGTAATGTAACAGCAAAAATAAACACAGTTTAATTCCTGTGTTAACATACGATCTGAAAAAGAAATGAAAAGTATGTGTTTATATTTTGGGAGAGCAACATTAACGAAGACAAACAGGATGTTCTGATGGCATTTTAATATAGCTAAATTAATATTATGGGTTGCTTTATTTTAATTAGAAATCAAATTGGCAACCGAAAAGGATAAATCAAATGGAAAAAGTAATGTGCTAGAAAGAGCTGCGCATTTTACATTACATGCTCCACTGAATAACACTTTCCCCAAGAAGAATTCATGACTATAGCCACCCATGATCTACATAGAGCTATTAATCAATGGTATTAATTTCCAGACTATCCTTCTGTGTATGATTGTCTTTAAACATTCGTTTGAATGGGCAGAGTTCGGAGCTACACTTTCAGTTTATAAGCTGCACTTAAAGTGAGCCTACTCCGAGCTTGAACTGGACTACGTCTAAACTTGGTGTTTGTAAACTGCAAAGTTATTACTGCATCCACAAAATGCCAACAGGTGGAATTGTACTACTTTATTCAGAGCAAAATCATGAATTTAAACAGGTCTACCCTGAGTAACACTTAGTTGAATGGCACCTATTATAATTCATTTGGTACTTTATATCTCTGCAGGGGTTTTTTGCACAGCTTAAATCTTCATTCTCAAGGGCAGCTATATGGATAGTGTCATTATGTGGTTTAGTCACTAGGTGACACTGCACTTAGTTGTATGTTAGGGAGTTTCTGCTTTGGTAAGGGCTCATTCAGACCACTTTCTTGTCCTCTTGTCTGGCCACTTCCCCCCAGGGAAACCTGATCATTACTGCTGAATCGGATTAAACTTTAATCATTTTTTCCATGGGTTGACATTTGCTCCGATTCAGTGCTAAACAGCGAGTTTTCCCAGGGAAAGCAGTGGGGCAAACAGAAAACCACTTGGACTTGTGCCTAGAAAGCATGGGACAAGCGGAAAACTGCTTGGACCCATGCTTTCTAGGTGCGGGAAAAGCAGAAATGTGGGCAAGCCCCAAGAGAGACAAACTGCTTGTGTCGCTTCCTGGCTGGTATGCCTTCTAGCATACCAGCTTTTTTATAATAGCAGCTTCACACACAGGGCCAGATTTAGGTTTGGTGAGGCCCTAAGCTACTGAAGGTAATGGGGCCCTTTATATGTCCAGCTGTCCTTTGTCAACAACAAATTGTCTCTGTTTTTTGTGTTGAATATATGCTATATGGTAATTTATGGACCTAATAAGACCTAATAGGTACCTAAAGCCATTTGCACATAACAAAATATGTATTTTATCATAGTAATTGTTGAACTGAAATACAATTAAGAAGAAGTATATTCAGGTAGGTAGCTATGTTGATCTGACGCAGTCAAAATAAAAATAAAAATAAAAAAATAAAAAATTGTCCAGTAGCACCTTATAGATCAACTAAGTTTGTTTAGATACCAGATATCAGAAGAAGTGTGCATGCACACAAAAGCTTATAGCAGAACAAACTTAGTTGGTCTATAAGGTGCTACTGGACAATTAAGAAGTATATTAATAGTGAATTTTTTTGGGGGGGGCAAGAGAGTGGGGCCCTAAGTTATAGCTTGTTTAGCTTATACAGTGGTACCTCGGGTTACATACGCTTCAGATTACATACGCTTCAGGTTACAGACTCCGCTAACCCAGAAATAGTGCTTCAGGTTAAGAACTTTGCTTCAGGATGAGAACAGAAATCGTGCTTCAGCAGCGCAGCAGCAGGAGGCCCCATTAGCTAAAGTGGTGCTTCAGGTTAAGAACGATTAAGAAGAATTCCGGAACGAATTAAGTACTTAACCCGAGGTACCACTGTACTTCTTAGTGGGAGGAAAAGTTCCAAATCTCCCCTGGATTAATGGAATAGGAATGTAATGTTGACAGATGCTGTTTACAGGTGTTTTTCAATTTCAAACATGCATTTTTCACATTTAACATTAGTTTTAAAAGTTCTTCTCAAATATAAACTACAGCTGTAGCAGTTCTTCGTAGAAATAAACATTTTGGAAATAAATAAATTTATCAGGATGAACTATGGAAGGATGAAAAAAGAGGTCATAATTTTCTATAAATTTCTGCTGTACTTATAGCTTTTACTGAATATTAACAATACATGAAGACAAACCGGCTTTTGAAAAGAAACATCAAAAATTTTCAGTCCTGGAGGTCATAAATGAAATTCTTTCAGTCTCATTGAGGAAGGGAGCACCTGAATATTTTGATTCAAGTATGTGACACAACAGATGGTTCATGATTTCAAAAGCAGTTCAAAAAATCAATTTCAGAGCAACTTAAATTCTTCTATATAATCTTGTACAAATAATTTACAAGCAAAAGTTGGAGTTCTGCAAGAAGAAAGAAAAATCAGCTGTTCATCTTGAAGGACTATGTTGAAGGTAAGGTAGCATTAATTTATCTAATTGTTTACCAGCTTAATATAATAATCTGATATAATTGTAATATAATAATCTAATATAATAATCTGATTTGATTAGCTTTCTATTTCATGCTGCGTGAATATAGAGTTTCACTGTGCCTTTTGGTTAATTTGTGAACCATGCCCCAAAGTCTTTTTTAATCACATGTTTAATGCTTCAAGGCTGAAGGGACACAGCAGATAGCTAGAAGAAATCAAACTGTACTGATATTAAAAAGGATCATTAAACTTAGCGTGAGAGAAAGGTCTTGTTTCAGGTTACACTCGGCTATCTTGATTAAAAGTGAAATGTAAGCAAAAGGTATCCAGGAGAAATATTCAAATGCAAAACCGCATTTTGTATATGAAGCATGACAACTCCTTATTTTCTCTGTGTTTTAAGAATCCCTGATTTATGTACCTTCCCCCCTCCCTCGGTTAAGGCTGAATACTTCATTGATTCATGATAACATTTTAAAGGGGCTGTAACAAGGGACCATTGTTAGTTTTTCATCACATAAGAGTCTGGGATTTATTGCAATAGACTGCCTCGTTCCCAAGGGCATAGAAATGATATAGTTGTGTGCCTGCTTATTTTACCACCTCAGGGTCAACAACTGTCTGCAAGAGAAAAATAAATAAATATATAGTGGCCAAAGGAATAAAGATGTAATGCAACCTTATGCCATAAGGTATATTCCTTCACACATCAGTCCATATAGAATCATAGAGTTGGAAGGGACTTTGAGGGTCATCTAGTCCAACCCCCTGCAGCTGCCCCATACAGGGATCAAACCTGCAACCTTGGTGTTATCAGCACCACATTGTGGTGGCCATTATCAATCCTAGTTACAGGTAGGTAGCCATGTTGGTCTGCCGTAGTCAAAACAAAATAAAAAAAATCATTCAAGTAGCACCTTAGAGACCAACTAAGTTCGTTATTGGTATGAGCTTTCGTGTTCATGCACACTTCTTCAGATACCAGATGTGCATGCACACGAAAACTCATACCAATAACAAACTTAGTTAGTCTCTTGAGAGACCCATGGACTGCAAGAAGATCAAACCTCTCCATTCTTAAGGAAATCAGCCCTGAGTGCTCACTGGAAGGACAGATCCTGAAGCTGAGGCTCCAATACTTTGGCCACCTCATGAGAAGAGAAGACTCCCTGGAAAAGACCCTGATGTTGGGAAAGATGGAGGGCACAAGGAGAAGAGGACGACAGAGGACGATATGGTTGGACAGTGTTCTCGAAGCTACCAGCATGAGTTTGACCAAACTGCGGGAGGCAGTGGAAGACAGAAGTGCCTGGCGTGCTCTGGTCCATGGGGTCACGAAGAGTCGGACACGACTAAATGACTAAACAACAACAAAGGTGCTACTGGAAGGAATTTTTTAATTTTATTATCGATCCTGATTGCATAGCTTTACAAAGATAGGAAGCTGCCTTGTACTGAATCAGACTATTGGTCCATCTAGCTCAGCTGACATTATGAGTGGGGAACCTGTGGTCCTCCAGCTCTTGCTGAACTACATCTTCCCTACCCAGCTTGGCCAATGATCAGGGATGGTGGATGTTGTAGTCCGGAAACATCTGCATGGCTTACCCACCTCTGGTTTATATTGAGTGGCAGAGGCTCTCCTGGGTTTCAGATTGGGGGCACGCCTAGCTGGAGATGCCAGGGACTTAATCTGGGATGGTACAAGACTGAGATAATAATTTTAAAAGGGTTTCCCTTGTATCTTAACTCCAGCAGACTTGTGGCTTTGCCTTCCTCTTGGGGAATATAGTTCACAGTGCTCAAATTACAGGAGAAAAAAATAGGAGACCTTGATGAGATTCTAAAGCCTGACTCTCTGATTTCTTCCAAATCATGATTCCATTTTAAGCTTTCTAAAACACTAGTTTAGAAGTTCAGCATGAAACATATGGATTTCTCCCTAGTCTCCTTGTAATTCAAGCACATATATTCCTCATGGGACGCGGGTGGCGCTGTGGGTTAAACCGCAGAGCCTAGGACTTGCCGATCAGAAGCTCGGCAATTCAAATCCTGTGAAGGGGTGAGCTCCCGTTGCTCGGTCCCTGCTCCTGCCAACCTAGCAGTTCGAAAGCAGGTCAAAGTGCAAGTAGATAAATAGGTACCGCTCTAGCGGGAAGGTAAACGTCATTTCCGTGCGCTGCTCTGGTTCGCCAGAAGCAGCTTAGTCATGCTGGCCACATGATCTGGAAGCTGTACACCGGCTCCCTTGGCCAGTAAAGCGAGATGAGCACCGCAACCCCAGAGTCGGCCACGACTGGACCTAATGGTCAGGGGTCCCTTTACCTTTACCTTTATTCCTCAGTTCAGGCACAGGGACAGAGAAGTGGCGGCACATAGTTAAACTATGGACCTTGCTACCCCAAGAGGCAATGATGGCTACCATCCTTGGAGGCTTTAAATCCGTGGACAAGAAGACTATGCATGGCTATTATACTTGATGGCTGCAATGTTTCCAAATACCAGTTGCTGGAAAGCACGGAAGTGGAGAGTGTTCTGGTGCTCAAGTCCTGCTGGACTAAATGGGTCATAGCTCTTATGGCAGACACCCATTGATTTAGCATCTTAGAAAGATGACACTTGAAACAACGTCCCCAGATGTTCTAACAGATTAAGTCTATATAGGGGGAGGCATTTCTGCTGGTATACTTTGGCCGTATTGCATTCCTAAACAAAGATGTTAAATAATAATAAATGGGTCAAAATCAATTTAAATGCTTACTTTGGGGAACTGGGCATTGCCCTCTGCATTAACATAACCACTGAACACTGTAAGCCAGGCATCCCCAAACTCGGCCCTCCAGCTGTTTTAGGACTACAACTCCCATCATCCCTAGCTAACAGGACCAGTGATCAGGGATAATAGGAATTGTAGTCCCAAAACAGCTGAAGGGCTGAGTTTGGGGATGCCTGCTGTAAGCACTATTTGACCATCCTTGATTTAATCATAAATTAGTAGGAAGGAACAGCCTCGCCTTGAACAGCTAAAAGAGGCTCCTGGGACATTGCTGGAAAAACTCTTGGGTTGGGGCAACTGGCTAAAATGTTTAAAATGGTTCTAATTTTGGTTCCTCTGTTTTGTTTTTGTCAGGTTGGTGTTGGTTAAATGTTTACTTGGGGTTGGTGGTTATTTTAATTCAGCTATAACGGCAAACTTTTTGTTATTATTGTTGTTATTGTTATTATTGGTTTCTATTGATTTATTGGGTTGTTTGTTGCTTGTATAGGATATTTTGTTTAATGTGTGATGTTTTGTTCAGTTTTTATATATGTTGTAAGATGCCCAGAGTGGCTGGGGAAACCTGGACAGATGGGCGGGATATAAATGAAAAAAAATATTATCATTATTATTATCAGTGATCATTTAATGGCAGTGGAATAGGTGGAAGAAACATTCATGTCATACAGGCATTGTGCCAGTTAATACTAGTTTGCTAACATTAATTGTTCACACATTCTAACTACATTTTGAATATTTGTATTTTAGGGGGTTCATTTGAAAGGCTCTAAATAACGGAAATTAAAAGCCTATTTTAATCAAGGCTTTTTATTCTGATAAAATTAAAGACTATAAATAACATGTTATTAGGTAGGATGTTGTCCCAATAAGAATAGCTGCCTGGTAATTGCATTAGTCTAGTCTACCATTCAGCTTTGGTTCTGTATCTTAATTTACTGCATACTCACTAGCCTGTGAATTACAGGAGGTGTCATGTGGCTATTCAGTTCAAAGGCATCCCATATCATAATTTGGAGGGTGGGGAATGATTCCTAAATTCCAAGGGAAATTTAACTATGAATGAGGCACAGTTGGCTGACTTTCCCAGTTTTGGAAACTAGGCAAAAACCACGCAGATCCATCTATTAAGGCATCAAAATTTTATTTTATTTGTTTATTGTTTAAGAAATTTCTAAACCACCCTTCACCTAAAATGATCGCAGGACAGTTTATATATATATAAAAAGCTAATATAAGGACACAATACATAATAATCAAAACACTAAAATACCGGTAATTATAATGAATTACACACATAGCACAATTTAAAACACCAAAAAATGACTTAACTCACCAGCCACTATAAGCACAGAAAAATGCTTTTTACTTTTTTTATGTAGCATCTGAAAGAAAGCAAAGGCATATTTCACAGACAAAGACACACATGTGCACACACAAATATGCTACAATATTATGAGTGGTACTGTGTCAAAGCTGAGTTAATAGGAGCCAACTCCTAGGGGCCGTGGGGGCTTTGGCTCCTACGATAAAATATTTGAGG
Source organism: Podarcis pityusensis (assembly GCF_964106645.2). Lineage (NCBI taxonomy): Eukaryota > Metazoa > Chordata > Lepidosauria > Squamata > Lacertidae > Podarcis > Podarcis pityusensis. The sequence goes on from NC_138029.1 coordinate 58,326,727, forward strand.
GGACTGGGCATCCCCATTCAAATGTTGTGTGTGCACTGCGTCACATGATCAGTTAGGCAGGGCAGGGCTTACCTGGGCCCCCACAATATTTCATTCAAGTTGGCATCCCTGGCTGGGTTTACGACTGGGACTCCATGTCAGCCTCCACAAACCTGTCATCCTCCAGATGTTTTGAACCACAACTCCTATCCGCCCCAACCAGCATGAAGTGTGCAAACAGAAAATGTTTCCAGTGTAGTAGTAATAATAATAATAATAATTGTTCCCTGCCTATCTGACTGGGTTGCCCCAGCCACACTGTGTGGCTTCCAAGAAAATATAAAAACACAGTGAGACATCAAGCATTTGAAAACAAACAAAAAACCACCCTATACAGGGTTGTCTTCAGATGCCTTCTAAAAGTCATGTAGGTGTTTATCTCCTTGATGGAAGGGCGTTCCAAAGGGAGGGTGCTACTACAGAAAGCCCTCTGCCTGGTTCCCTGTAACTTCACTTCTCACAGTGAGGGAACCTCCAGAAGGCCTTCAGAACTCGACCTCAGTGTCAGCACTGAATGATGATGAAGGGGAAGATTTCCTTCTGGCAGCCCCTCAGACCTCATGGGATGCCTCTCCAGAGGGAGTTGTGGGACACTGCCATTATGAAGGCAAGTAAACAGAAGATTACAAAGAAAAGAGTGTATTTGCTGCATGTGGTTCCACCCTCTGTAATTAAATATTGCTGCAGGTTCTGGCTAATTCATGCAGAGAAGCTCCTTATTGACATGAAACAGTTTCCCCAAACTCAGTCTGGTTAACCATATGATATCAAACAAGAATCATACCTGCCAAGATTTCTAGGGCAATTTCTTGCATCCTGATCCTCAGACTGGACTCAGAGACTTCTAATATGCCTTTGGAACATATTATGTGTTTCGGTGTGTGGGGAAAGGTATCTAAGAAAAATTAGGAACTAGAAAGTTTATGAGCCTCTTATGGGCTGCTTCACACACATACCCATTAGTCCAGGCACAGGCAAACTCGGCACACCAGATGTTTTGGGACTACAACTCCCATCATCCCTGACCACTGGTCCTGTTAGCTAGGGATGCTGGGAGTTGTAGTCTGAAAACATCTGGAGGGCCAAGTTTGCCTATGCCTGCATTAGTCACTTGATGGCCACCGTATTATCAAGTGCAGGTCTGAAAGTGTGAATGAATGAGAACCAACATCGGTCAAATGCTTGCAGAAGTTCTGCAAGGCAGAACTTGCATAGTACCCTGAATCACCTGAGCCTTATTGTTTTCCAATGGAGCCAATTCACATGTTTAGCTGGAACTCATTAAGCATTAACCAATCAAATAATGAGATTTCAAGTGATATACATCTACGTATGAGCTAATCCTCTGAGGCCTCATACTGAAGATGGGACAACTTCTTTCTCACTCAGTTATGTGCGTGGCTCAGATATTTCAACAACAGTCTTTCAAAGGTAATTCTAATAGAAAATCAAACCACATACATTTTCAATGTGTTTACTCAGCAGCATACAGAGGGAACATAAAGATTTCTTTAAAAATCGCCTCATTGCCATTTTCCTCACAGTTTGCCTTGCTTGTTTTCCTATAAGCCTCCAATCCCGGTGCAATTGATAACAGCTGAATTACTGCTTGTAACCGAGTGCATGGTAATGCATGTCTATAGAATCCGACTGCCAAGGCTAGGGGATCAGGCTTCTCAATTGTACAGGGAGCTTAGCATGCAGAGAGCAGGCTCCCTTCTTCAAGAGCTTATGCCCAACATGGCGACTGTGACACCACGAAGAGACTGACAAATTGTGGCTGGATGCTGTTCTTACCTGAAGATGGCTAAAGTTACACCAAAATTCCACCTGGCGCAAAATTTGAGGTGGCTCCAAAGGGTTCTGCTTGAGCCAAACCTCCAAGGAATTTCAAGGGAAGTTTAAAGTATTTTGAAAAAAATAGAGTGGAATTTCTCTGGGGGCTGCCATAAATCCTTTTCTGCATTTGTCTTACCCATACTGTGTAGGGTACATTTTTTGCATTCAGGCAAATGCATTGAGACAGTCACACTGAAGCACTTTAGCCCTGTGCAGTTCATATAGAACCTTGTGCAGGTTACCATATTTATTTTACCCCGCAGATAAATATACAGTGGTACTTCAGGTTACAGACGTTTCAGGTTACAGACTTCGCTAACCCAGAAATAGTACCTCGGGTTAAGAACTTTGCTTCAGGATGAGAACAGAAATTGTGTGGCGGTGGCACAGCAGCAGCGGGAGGCCCCATTAGCTAAAGTGGTACCTCAGGTTAAGACCAGTTTCAGGTTAAGAACAGACCTCCAGAACAAATTAAGTTCTTAACCAGCAGTACCACTGTATTGCAAAATGTTCAATGACACCCAGGTATGTCCAATAACAGAGGGATTATAGAGACATTGCACAATGTAGTTTTGCCTCTCATGTAGAGAGGAATTCATTTTTATTGATTTCCACTGCCTATTTTATGTCCGCTTCCTACACTCCTTTTGTATTTGTCCACATCACAGAGGTAGAACATGTGTTTTCCACACAGAAGGACTCAGGTTCAATTCCATCCCTCTTCACCTAAAAGGATCTCCGGCAGGACCAAAAAAAGACTTCCACCTGTGGCCTTGGAAAGTTGCTTTCCAAAAGAGAGCATTTGAGGTGACCCAAAAGCTTTGTCTCTGTTTTGGTTTGTAATGGATACCTGGTGAAAATACTGTCAGGAGCTGACATGTAACCTGCAAAGTTACATTATTCCATGGGTCCATTTTGCCTTGCATTATGCTCCTGCTTAAGCAGTGTGAATCTTGTGATAATATACCTTAGTCATGAGGCCAGAAACCACTGGACTTAGTTGTATCTGGGTGGACTCAGGGGTTTCCTATTGTTATTCTGCTCTTGTTTTAAAATGAAGTTCTTTTCTAGCTTCCTGGTATTTGTGCCTTCAAAGTCTCCCATGACAGCAAGGAAAGTATCTAAAATTCTGGAAGGATAATTTTGCTGCAGTTTTCAATTCGTATAGTTTGTTCAATTCTTCCTACCACCAACAACCATATATTACCAATGCAAGCATGTGCATTGATAAAACACTGCAAAAGAAAAAAGAACACCAATGAGATTGAGGTATAATTGTACTGACATTCTTTCTTTGCTGTGTATTACTGGTGTGAACACCCATTCTGTTAGTAAAACACAATTCAAAGAGAATCTTGATAGAACTGTACATGCAATCACATGACAACGGCTTTTTACAATGTTTTGTCAATGTGCATGTGGTATCAAGAATGTGGGGAGGGCAGAATGAATGCAAGGAATTAAAATTTGTTGCAAACCACAAATGCTCAAGGCTCCCTCTGTTCAAAAATTAGGAAAGAGAGAGTATGTGAAATGTAGGATTCCTAATGCATTTGTTCCACATTGAAATACCAGCTTCTGCTTACAAACTATAATCCTTAGACAAATTTATTGGGGGTGGGATTCAGAAACATTCTAAGCCCTGTATGAAGCTACTGATTTTACTTCAAGTGCAGCTGCACAAATTTTGAGGAATCTTTGTAAAGCTAACAGTATTTACATTTGCTACCAGTTGTAAAACCCCATGTTTTCTCAAGTTAAGTTATATACCACTGCAGCATAGTTCTGAAATTGGTAGGTCTGAGTAGGGTAAAGATCAACTGGAAAAGGGATCTGGTAAACTTCTGTCCCATTGGAAATGTTCAGAGGAGTAAATTCTGCAATAGAAACTAGGTTGAAGCATCATGGAATCATAAAGCTGCATGGGACCAAATTGACAGCTAGCTGAAATGCCTGAAGATGCAAAATATCAGCTGCTAGTGTATCTCTGATACATGGCCAACAAATCTCCAGTTAAAAATTTTTTATGAAGGAGAGTCGGCCACCTTCTAAGGCAATCTGGTCTTCCCAATGTTTGGTCTAAATCCCTATTGTTGTAATTAATAACAATATAAATCTTTACAGCAGTACCTCGGGTTACATACGCTTCAGGTTACATACGCTTCAGGTTACAGACTCCGCTAACCCAGAAAGAGTGCTTCAGGTTAAGAACTTTGCTTCAGGATGAGAACAGAAATCGTGCTGCGGCAGCGCGGCGGCAGCAGAAGGCCCCATTAGCTAAAGTGGTGCTTCAGGTTAAGAACAGTTTCAGGTTAAGTACAGACTTCCGGATTGAATTAAGTACTTAACCCAAGGTACCACTGTATTTTGGTCCAAGGACCCATAGAACAATTTCAGAATTTGTAATTTCAATCTATTAGTTCAGGTCTTACCCTCTGGAGGAACTGAAAACATTTTTCCCTATCATCTATGCCAGTAGTAGAGAATCAGTTGCCCTTCAAACGTCGCTTGGACTACAGTTCCCATTCCTGACTATTACCCATGCTGGCAGCAGCTGATGAGAGGTGGAGTTTAGTTCTCCATTCCAGAGCTATGTGGCAGTCCTTCAAAAAATTGAAGATGGCTATCATATTGCCTCTTAACCATCTTTTCCAGGCTAAACATATCCTATTTCTAGTTCTTCATAAGACATGGTCTCTAGAGCCTTCATCTTCTCTATCTCCTTCCTCTGGGCACATTCTGGAGCTTGTGTAATCTCTATAAGGGATATCTGGGGTTTTTCATGCACACACAACCTACTTGCATCAAAGAAGTTCAGAGCCTCCTCCTCCTCAAGTTTCAACACTAACACCCACCCCCTGCAATTATCACATCTCACATACCTTCCAGCTCTTTGACATTAACACAGGAACCGAAGATGGTTGTTAAGTAAAGTTTAACAGGGGAAAAGGTTCAAAATTATAATTTAAAATGTGTGCAACTGGCATTTTGAAAACAGAAGGTTCCCTACTATAGCCTGGTAATACTGAGTCTGTGTTCTTTGAAATATGACAATTAATGGGACTACATTCACAAATGCCTCTACCCCTCCCCATAAGAGTCCCCAGGATTGTCATGAAAATGAACCAATTTTGAGCTATTTTCTGCTCACATTTGAAACCTTCAGCATAAAAATCAGACACTGACCTGGCACTCTGTTCACGGTCATGTGAATTATACTACCCTTCCATCCTACACTGACCTTTTCCCAGCTGTATAATTTGATGGGGTGGTGGCTACTCCTCCTGCCTCTTTTATAGCTTCTTCATACCAAGGGTATAGAGTGGGCAAAGGAGGGGTCAGCCAGTTGCAACAGAGAACACAGGAATAAAGCTTTCAGTCTCCAACATTTCAAAGCCAGCTCTGCATTAGATGAGGAACAATCCTTTTTTCTCAAAAAGATAAGTGTCTGTTCCTTCGTTTCTCTGGTTGCATTACTAATTTGTAGCAAATCAGGGGCCCAACAGGTAGGCTGCATTGAGCATGCAGATTTTGTACTGAATACAAGGGAGACACACTACCCTGCCTCTACGGTTCTTTGGTGTGCTGGTCCCGGGGGGCAAACCGAGAGGCGAGCTCCGAGTCCAGTCCAAGGTCAATGGTGCAGTATGGAGGCTGCCCATTAAAGCTGTAGCTGGGTCCAAGGCGGGGGATCAGGAACTCAGGCAGATGTGCAGGCAGGAACAGGCTAGCAACAACGCTGCTCCCACAACCTGGGACTGGGGCTGACTGGCTTTTATCTGCCCCGAGGCATAGAACGGTCCCAGTCCACAGGTGACTCGCCTCTCCTGGCCTGGAGGCGAGCACTCCTCCTGCGGGAACTTAGTTCCCTCCGCTTCTCTGCCCTGAGCCTCTGCAGCTCAGGAGAGGCTGGAGGGTTACCGGACCCAGAGGCAACCTCCTCTTCCCCTGACAGGGCTGAGAGTGGAGCACCTGCAGGCAATGGGTCCTCCATAATCTCAGGGGCCAGAGCAGACTCAGCTGGTGCCTGCACCTGAGGATCCAGCACAGGTGAGGACCCTTCAGGCTCAGGCCCCAGCCCCAGCTCAGCTGGTTCTGGAGGCGGGGACTCCAGTGCAGGCTGGGATTCCTCAGGTTCAGCCTCTGAGTCCAAATCCCAGGCCATCACATTTGGCAGCCATGAGGGAGAGAAGCCCCTGCTCTGGTTGGTGGATATATTTTTTCATTTGGACTGGCTTTTGTTTCATAAGCTCAGTGGCGTAGGAAGGGGGTGTGGTGGGTGTGGGTCGCCCCAGGCGTCATCACTGAGGGGGGTGACAAAATGGCAAAGATATGTGTTTTTAAAATAAAATAAAATAAAATTGGGCTTACAACACTTTTTTTGAAAAAATAATATTATTGAAAACAAGTTTAATAACTTTGACTGACAATTAATTAACCTCAGCAAGTCAACATAATACGTATTGGAACTTTTTAGTTCAGTCAACAAACGCAACAAAACACGGCTGAACTTGGCGCTGTGTAGTGGAGAACGTATGGATAAGGAAGGAAAAGGGGTGTTTCTTTCCGCTGATTCGCCGAAGTCTGTCTCTGCAGTTTGTACTCGAGCAAGACGTAAGCAACCAGTGACTCATCATCACTCATCCCACAACCAATCCTATCTGCTGCCGTGCCGGTTAGTCACCCCACATCATTCTGTTGAGTTAGTTGTGCTGAATTTATTTTTGTTACATTTTTTATTTCATTGATTCATTGTGATCATCCTCTTCTCTATAATATTGAGTTTGGTAAGTAACATAAACATTATGTGCATGCTATTTGTTTGTATTTGTACATTAAGCCAAAGCTGCAAAATTCAGTAAAAAAAATTCATTCATAAGAAATTCACATCGCGCAAAAAGGTTTTAAGTGCTTATGCTCACAGTGTTAAGTAAATAAACCAGAAAGTAACACTTGCAACTGTATCTTATTTTTCCTTCTTTAAATAATTTCAATGGGGGGGGGGGTTGACAAGAAATTTTTCGCACCGGGTACCACCTGACCTTGCTACGCCACTGCATAAGCTCACTTGTAAATATACTGTCATTTGTTTTAGCTGGTTGTTTTTATCCAGTTTATTGGCACCTTACCTGTCTGTGTTTATGTTTGTTTCTTTTTTTTACTCCATATTGTATTACGTAATTGCTGTTAACTGCCATGAGCATCATTTGAAAGGTACATAGTAGGGCTGTGCACAGTCCCCTCAAATTGCCATGTGGCTCCAATTGTGGGGGTGGAGTGGGTTCAGGTTAACATTGGAACTACCACCCCACCTCACACCAGATCAGCTGCTTGATAGGTCCAATGCCCTCAGAAGTGTTTCAGAGAGGAGATTTTCTGTGGCAGCCCTTAAGTTGTGGAATTTATTTCCCACAGATAAGTGCCTAACACTTTCATTATGTAATTTTCATCATATGCCGAAAACAACCTCTTGCCATTGACACCTGAGATATATATTTTAGGATCTATCCTATTACCTTGACTGAATCTTTTAAAACTGCTTTTAATATTTAAATTGTTGCAACCTACCCTGAGATCTCACGGTGAAAGGGAGGGAAGAAATGAACTAAATAGTAGTAGTAAGTGGCAGTGACAGAATCCATGCAGCCAGTAGTGAGTGGAATGGGATCCACCTGATCCTGAGCTGGTTCCACTGTATTAGGCCTCATCTAGGCCTGATTATTACACTAGCTCCATATTGGCACAGAGATCATCCTGCTCATCCAACTTGCACCCTGGCCAGCAAAGTCTGCATTTATCTTATTCAGAAGACTTACCTATGATTGAGTAACAATTGGTTACTATGGAAACACATCACCTGAATATCCCAGGCTATTAACACTCCTTTGTCAAGTCCAAAATTTCTACCTAGGCTTTGCCTTAAGCCAGGCATAGGCAACCTTTGGCCCTCCAGATGTTTTGGCCTACAACTCCCATGATCCCTAGCTACCAGTACCAGTGGTCAGGGATGTTGGGAATTGTAGTCCAAAACAGCTGGAGGGCCAAAGGTTGCCTATGCTTGCCTTAAGCTTTCCCTCAGTCATAGTCCTATTCACAGAACATTATAAAATGGATTAATTATTCTACTCCCCTCCACACCCAAGAAACAATCATTTAGTCTTCACTGAGGTACAAGAGAGACTATCCTAACCTTGGGATCTTTATATGCCATCAAGTCCTTCATTTAAGGCTTTGAGCACTCCTCTGATCCAAAGCATAAGAAAAATGAATAAATGCATTGTTTAGTTGTCATTCGTTTCTGTGTTCTAGTGCTTAGTGTTGACATTTACCTTTGTGTTTTCCTTCCCCACCCCCATTTTCAGCCTGGCATAATTTTCCTGGGGAAATTGCACACTTGTCAGATCACCTGATTAAGAGCTCCGTTTTCATTACTATAAAAACCAACATGCTTGCCGAATCATTAAGGAGCAGATTGGTCAGTAATAATAATCAGTATCCTGCTATAAATACAGCTCAGTATGTTTAATGAGGTAGCCTACTCAAATACTAAAGATTTTAATACAGGCATTACTGGAGCTGTATTAGCTTGAGCAAGTAATGCCATTATGCCCCTTTAAAGAGTTTAATTTCAACTGTTAACTCATTGTCAGAAAACCTGAGTTAAAACCTCACAGAATCCCTGGATTATCAAAAGGATTTCTCTGTAGTAATAGGGTTGAGATCTTTCATCTGCCTTGTGTCTTTAAATCAGGTGTGTCCATCTTGTGACATACCAAGGCAAATATATTGAGTTCCCTCAATATGTGTTGTGGTTTCTCAGGTGCTTGATAGTCCCATAGATTTCCTTTTGTGTTAGCAATCCCAGGCAGAAAGTAGTAATAATGATGCTGATGATAATCCACAATGTTTATCAAGTCCTGGATAGATTGCCAATTTAGGTCCATTTTAGCAGGTCTCAAGTCTTTTAGGCCTGTTTCCTTCCCATTCCTTCTCCCCCAATCAACTAATGTATGTTGATAGCTTAATCTAAAATGAAGGCAGGTTGCTTAGTTATTGAACAAGGTTTGCATTTAGGAATTATTCTAACTGGATTTTCTGTTTGTATTTGGCCATTTTGATAACAAAAACAACAATCACGGGCCAATTATTCTATGATGGGATGGGAAGTTGTAACAGTGTTGGCAACAGAGAATATGTCTTTTTGTGCATTTCAGGTATTCTTGGGCTCTGTAGTGCCACTTGGCACCCATGGATGTCCCTGCTGTTGCTGGATATTTTTAAAAAAGTTTTCTTCAATACCCCTCTTTCTCTTTAACTCTACCTCAAATGGCACTGGGCTACCTGGAAAATGAAATGCGGACTTCTAGCTGTGCCACTCTCTTCCTTTTCCAAGAATATCTCTGAGTCCCATAGACACTTCACTCAGGAAAGGAGAGGAGGAGGAGGAGGAGGAGGAGGAGGCAGCTGGATACTGGTGCTTGGTCTTCCAGGTGCCTGCTAAAGCTGACTTGACTGCTGTCTGGTAAGTGTGGAAGATGGAGGACTGGCGTAATAGAGGTGGGGAAGACTTTAGGTGGTATTTTACCTGATATTCTGGAGTCCTACTTTAAGTGTTTGTATGCTTCTGCATTGTCCATTTTTAAGGAGTGGGGTAGGTGGTTTTTGTGTTTGGGGTGATGTTTTGCATGTTTCTTGGAGTATATGCATTACTGGCTTTGGGGAGGGGGTGGTTTTAATTTTCATGACTTTTTGGAGTAGTTGTGTTCCTCTGAGCATCTACCAGTTTTTCTTCTGTGAAGTGTATTTTCCTGTTGTGTTTTGTGAGGGTAAATGTGTGACTTGGTACTCGGTGTTCAATTCTGACTTTTGTACTCAGTTTCTTGGGAGGTTATTTGGCCTTGGTGCTGAGGAAGTTCCCCTAGGCAGCCATTTTGTGACCAGGAAGACTTTTCTATGGCAGCTAATGTGCAGTGATGTCACAAGTTTCTCAGATTTCCAGACCCAGAAACTTTGAGGGATGGGGGCTTTTCTGTTTAGTCAAATGTTAAGCCACCTAGTTAAAGCATCTTTTTTCTTTTTATAAAAAAAAATAGCTCTTATTCCAGATTACCTGTAGTTATAATAATTTATACTTCCTTTTCTTTCATAGGGTTTTCCTGTAGCACTCCAATTCCTTAAAGTGGTCTTGGTGAGCCTTTAAGAGCAATTCTGTGCATGGTTACTCCGAATTAAGTCCTGCTGACAGGAATTCAAAGTCAAGGCAAACAATTCAGTTTACTTAATCCCTATGCTGACTACCCAAATAACGCTTCCTTCTCAGAACCTGTTTGCTTCTTTCATATATTATGTTACAGCCAGTTGGGCAGGGTATAAATAGAACAACAACAATTACAAGTGATGTGCCACTATGTGTCTTCACCTTCATTTGAAAGATATGAAGTGCAACTACGCAACTCTTCACACAGAAATGTGGTGCTTGTTGCCTTCTAGATGTTGTTGGACTCCTCCAGCTCCCATCATTCTTCACCCTTAGCCATGCTGGCTGGGGCTGATGGGAATTGGAGTCTAACAACATCTGGAGGACCACGGGTGTCCCCCCCCCCCATCACTGATTTAACACACTGAGAACAAACAGTGCATACCTCTCAGCTGTGTGGAACATTCTCCTGGAATGTGAAATACTTTAACAGTAACACTATGAAACCCATGATGCAATTGGATTTTGATCGCACAATGGTTACAGTGTGATGGAGAGCAGCACAAATGGACTCAGACATCCGGCTCATTAAAAGGAAATCGGAATTGACAACTGTGATGGAGGACAACAGAAATGGCATCAGGTACAATCCAGCAGGACAAATGAATTTTCAGTAGTAATCCATGGTTCTGAGTCATTTGAATAGACTACAGACCAAATTCCTCTCTAGGATTGCACATCTCCAATGAAAAACCCATAATAGAAAGCCCCTGAATAAAGAGCTGCAGCTTTGGAAAAAAGCAAATGCTGAAAGGCCCTGGAGTGCTGTTGGAAGACCCTATTATAGAGAAGGAAGTGCAAAGACTAATCATAACTCTTGTCACTTTCATAAGATTGGTCAAATATGATACCGAGGAGCTCAGCAAAGCAATTGAGAAGTGACTGTCCAAATGACACTATAAGAAGTGTTGGTTCAACTGGCCTTGTCACTTTCTCTGAGCATCTTTTGCTCTTCTTATATATTGCTGTGTAAGAGAGAGATAGCAATGAGCTCTCATCCTTATTTGAAGGGGTATAAAGTATTTTTGACTCTTAACACTGAAGTATATAGACCATAATAGGGATGGACAAGCCTGTCAATTCTGGTTGTCTTTGTTTCTCATGTTTCCAAACTTAAGTCAGCTCTCTACATTTTTGCAATGATGAAAATTCATCAACATTTTAGAGCATTTTTTCCCTAAATTCATTTCTGCAGGGCTTTTTTTCTGGGGGTACGCATAGCCATAAACATTTTGTGAATCTAAGTTTGGTCTCATTGAGGGGTAGTATTTCAATATTAATAGGAAAATGAGAGTACCCCTAAACATTTTTAGAAAAAAGTGCTGCATTTTTGTATGCAGTTTTGCCCTATATACAAATGTTTGTAAGCATTTCCCCCTAATATAATGCATTTCCGTATGTTATTTTGCTGATATATGCATTCATATGGACACTTTGCACTACTAAATGCATTTTTGGTACACTTGTCTTGACTAAAGAACTGCATTGCAAAATTTGGAAAAGTGCTGTAGTCCAAGGTTTATCTTGTGTCCACTTAGACCAGGACCATTAGTGTGGTGACACCTGCCCTTCGAAACAGACCCCGAAACAACATCAAGCAGGCATCTAGAATATTGACATTTAGGCAGCTGTTCACCCGGGTTTTCCCTAAGGAGTGATCCAACTATGCTTATGCATTAATTTGATCTACTGATTTGTGATGTATTTTCTATTGATCACTATAATTTTACTGTTGATTTTATCTTGTTCACCACCATGTTGGCAGTGCAGGGGGGTTTTTTCCCACCCAAAATAAATATGCAGGGAAGGCTAAGCTTTCATCCAGTGACATGCAGTGATTCTTTTTTTTTTTTGTAGGGGAACAATTAGGACCACAATTAGGGCCACAGGTGCAAACTTGTGATGGTGATTTTGTTGGGGGGGGGGGTGGCATCTTGATGTCCTGATGTTGTGTGTGAGAGTGTTGTGCCTTCCTTGCTAAGCTGTGCAGAAACTCACTGGGCTTTGGGAATGGGGCGCCAGGGCTCTGACAGGCTGCTGGAGCCCTGCTGCCTCCTTCCCAAAGCCAGGCGGGTGGTGGGAGGGCTCTTGGACCCATTGAAGCATCACACATCTCCCTCCTGACAGACTGCATACCACTGCTTTCAACATCCCTGGTCATTGCCATGTTGACTGGGGCTGTATCTAGACAGTCACAGGTTAGATACCCCTGCCACAGAATTGTCTGGCATAGGAAAATCAAAGGAAAGTATAGGGAGCTCTGTGTAGAATTGTTTTCAGGAAATGATGTTATGAAAATTCACACACACACACACACACACACACAGCCTTATAAATGTGGAACAGGGGGGGAAAGATTGGTTACCACTGATGAAAAGATACGTCCCGAGATGCGTTAAAATACTGCTTAGCAACTGGAACATTAGATTTGAACAAATTTGCTAGTTAAACATGCATATTCAAGGGTGGTTTTTGATAGCTGTAGGTACTGCCTAATGCCAGCAAGCCATATAGCTGCTTTAGAGAAATCCCTGGTACCCTTGTGATTTAGAATAGTGATAGAAATAGGAGATAAAGACTTAGCTTTGATATACAAGCCTATTTAAATCTCTGAGGTGAGACACTGAGATAAGGCCTAGCCATCCAAAACTGCTTGAACAGGACCATTAAGCAAAAGCCGTAATAGCTTAGAATAGGCTCTTGTACTATCCAAGGAAATTGTAGTGGGTGTGCCTGAAAGATCGGCTCAGTTATTTTGAGGCATAGGCACAATATGGGACAGAGAAAGCATTTTATGAAAGTTTGTCAAACTTGCTAAGTTTGGCAGCAAGAAAATGTCTGAGAGGGGAGAGGTGCCCAGGTACCGAATCCTACTAGATATGTGCTGGTGGGCCCCTCATCAGATACAAATGGTTATCTGCAAGGGTGAAGAACTTTCCCCATATTATTCAACATAGCACTTGTTCCATCAGTGCAATCATTTCAGCTTGCCAGATGGAATGATCCATCTCTCCTTCTGTTCTGGGGATTCTTGTGATGCCCCTCCCCCACAGAGCCAATTTGAGGGGTGCAATGAGGAGGGGGACCCAATTGTGCTAGTGGAAGTCTATGTGTGGGCATCCACTAGCGAAATTCCTTAGTTGAATCCCGATCCTTGCATCCTGCTGACAGGCTTCGTAGATACATCTGGCTGGCCACTGAGGGGAATAGGATGCTGGACTAGATAGGCCTTTCGCCTGTTCCAGCAGGACTCTTCTACTGTTCTTTACATTCTTAACTCTTGGGAAAACATATGAGGTCTCTCCCAATTCCAAATTGAGCCAAGGTAAGATTCCCCACCAAAATGACATAACAGGGTGGACTGAGGTGCCCAGATGTCTAATCCTCTTCACAACTTTGATGAAAAACACCTTCAAAAGCCACCCTCACTCTGCTGAGAACCAGTCTCCACAACATTCACTTCCTAATAAAGAGCCCTTTGTGAAAGCCCTTAAGCGTATTATATTGCTAGATCTTACTTTTTTTCTTCTTTCTGGCATTGACAATTACCTTGCAGTAAGCAACTTTATTCCTTTGGCTTACTAACTATATTTCTGAAATCAAGAAGCAGCGATAAATTGCCAATAAAACGTACAATTCTGCTTTAAGAAGAAAACCACAAACAAGCCAATACTACACTGCAGCATATTTTGCAGCCCAGTGCATCAGGTTTCTTATTGTCAAGCGAATGTTCCCTGTTATAGATTGCAGCACTATAGTTCTTTCCCAGCACATTCTAAAACTTCTTTAAGCTGATGCGCCTTAAAACACTTCCAGTCCTTGGTGGGATTTATGTGGAAGATAAAGTTTGTTGGTTTTATGCAGAGGTACTTTTAACTTGCTTTGCCATGCTGGAAGTGCATTCAGACTTTGCCCTAGAATGTCTATCTAGAAAAAGCAGAGGCCTGCAAAGCCTTTAAACATTCCCCAGACAATCCTATGCCTCATATGTGGATACAGAGCAGTGTGCAAATTAAGTCCTGTGGATCCATGCAGACAGAGAGTTCATAATGACACCAGCCTCAGGCTGCATTCATATATATTATTTTATTCAGACCTTTCATAATACAGTGGTACCTTAGGTTACAGACACTTCAGGTTACAGACGCTTCAGGTTACAGACTCCGCTAACCCAGAAATAGTACCTCAGGTTAAGAACTTTGCTTCAGGATGAGAACAGAAATCGCATGGCGGTGGCATGGCGGCAGTGGGAGGTCCCATTAGCTAAAGTGGTACCTCAGGTTAAGAACAGTTTTAGGTTAAGAACGAACCTCCAGAACGAATTAAGTTCTTAACCCGAGGTACCACTGTATGTTACAAAAGCAAAACAAACTAATCTGAACAACAATAAAAACAAAGAAGAAAAAAGAAGGATATGAAGTCCTCTTTCACAGGTAAATCTTAAGGTGTCACATGCAAAGAGAGCTGAACCCTCCCAGGTTTTACCTGGGAGCTTCCCTTTCTTCTCCCATCCTCCCACCCTGGAAGATCTTCTCTTTCCTGCATCTCATACAAGGTCCTTCATCAACTATCTGTCATCTTCGTCCCTCAGGCTGCATTCTCAGACTCTCCAAGTGTCCCTATTTTGCAGGGACGTCCCTGATTTAGAGAAGCCGTCCCAATTTCTGATTTGATCCCAGAATGTCTCACTTTTCCTTAGGATGTCCCTATTTTCATTGGAGAAATGTTGGAAGGTATGGAGACCACGGAACCACCTGAAGGCAATCCTGTATAGGGAAGTTTTTTTATGTTTAATGTTTTATTATGTTTTTATATATGTTGGAAGCTGCCCAGAGTGCTGGGGCAACCTAGTAAGAAGTGTGGGGTATAAATAGTAAAATTATCATTATGGAATGGGATGTCCCTATTTTCATTGGAGAAATGTTGGAAGGTATGCATTCTAGAACTTTGGGTTTGCAGTTTGGATTTCTCTTGTTTTTATGAGCCAATCCTGTTGTCTGCTTCTTCCTTCAGCTTTTCTCCCTGCCTTTGTTCCAAGAATTGCCAAACTCCAGCATATTCTTGCCCCTCGATTGATTCCTAAGCCATGATGCATTGACATCCCTACTCCATCAGCTTCACCCAGACAAGCAATGCTTGGTGGACTTTTCTCCAAACTCAGCATCCCATTTCTAGAGCCCTGATCTTGTTTCTATTCCCATAAATCCCAGACTTAGGAAGAAGTTGCCAGCAGTCCCAGCTTAAAGGAGGGCTGTGTTTCTTTCTACTTATAGCTCATACTTGATTCTTTTCTTTTTAAGTGCTTTCAGGCTCTGCCTGCTGCAAATGAAGTGGCTGCATATTGAGAGAATAAATTGTCTCTTCAGACACCACAATTATTTCATGTGTAAAAAGGAAATGGGTTCTTTTTCTGCAAATGTCTGCAGTGTTGACAGCAATGTTCCAACCACCCATTCAGTATCAAAAAAGCAGAATGGTAAGGACAAAGTCTCCTTAGGCATGTTCACACTGCAAGTTTTAAACTGACCAGATAACAACCAGGAACTCATTTTATGATGATAAGTACTTATAATGGGAAAACACAAACAAGAACTATTGTAGTTACCCCAGAGTGGCATTTTCATCTCACCATATTTCTATCCATATATTTTCCCTTTGTGATACTGCTGCCTGCTTCTCTTTTTAGTCACTATCTTAATAAAAAGTAGAAGTAGAAAATGACAAAATTGTCCTTTTCCTTTGTGGGACAAATTTATTTTACTGTTTTCTCTGACACTCTGTGAAACAAGGAACTAGGATTAGTGTTTTAAATTTCACTGTCTTGGTGCTCTTTTCCTTATTTAGCCAGCACATGAACCATATTTTTGAACAAGAACAATAATGATGATATTTTCTTATCTGCCCTTCACCAGCAGGTCCCAGGACAGGTGACAACAGTTTAAAAATCAACCCTGAAAATAGTAAATATGAATCACAGTCATTCTTCAGGCATTAAACCCAAATAAAACCACTAAGAGGCATTAAGGCTGCAACCCAATACACACTTATATCAACACAAGCATAGCTGTTTGCCAGACTGACTAATTCTGGGACAATTGTGGTATAATAAGCTATGGAGAAGCTGAGCAACTATTGAAAGTTTATGTAACAGAATCCTGCAGAATCATAGTCAAATAAAAATATACTTGCTTTTGTACCTTTGGAATTTTACAAGATGTTTGAAGGCCTTTCACGTAAGAGATAAATGGAAACTGGTTGAAAGTATGGTGGAGTTGGTTTCTGAAATATTACCACCTACAGAGCATTCTGGACCTCAGTGATCAGAGAAATAATTCAATCCATCCTCCCTTGGTTAGCCATTAATTTATTCTCCAGAAAGGCTAACCTTTTATGGTGGCTTTAAACCTAATATTTCTTTATAAGGAGATAGATAACCAGAAGTCAGTTTTCATCCCAATGCTGCTTTTGGTGCACTGTAGTTCAGTATAATTTCTCAGCACCTGGAAGACACAATAATGCATGAATAAACAAACTAAGGCCCAGGGGCCGGATCCGGCCCAATCGCCTTCTCAATCTGGCCCACGGACAGTCTGGGAATCAGCATGTTTTTGCATGAGTAGAATGTGTCCTTTTATTTAAAATGCATCTCGGGGTTATTTGTGAGGCAGAGGAATTCGTTCATTATTTTTAAAAAAATATATAGTCTGGCCCCCACAAGGTCTTAGGGGCAGTGGACTGGCCCTCTGCTGAAAAAGTTTCCTGACCCCTGCAATAATGCACATTACAGACAACTCCACAGCTTTTACTTGACTACTGTGCACATGTATTTATGGAGAAGATGCTTTCCGCTACGTATAGTGACTTCTTTGTTTAGGTTAGGGTGGAGTCTTCAGCTGAGGAAAAAGCTGTATTCCTGAATCATACTGAGAGTCATACTGAGGTGCCATGGTTAGGGAGCTGGACTATGACCTGGGAGACCTTGTGCCATTCACTGCCTCTCAGACTAACCTACCTCAAAGGGTTGTTGTGAGGATAACATGGGGAGCAGGAGAAGCATATATGCCACCTTAAACTCCTTGGAGGAAAAGTGGGATTTAAATAAATATGAAATAAAATAACAGGCTAAACAGAGCTCTCTGAAGAGAAGTAAATGCAATGGTAATATTTTTAATAAATCAAAATGAGAGAGAAAATATGGGCTTATGCATACTCTGTCAAAAGTTGCCACTAAGTTTTTTGCATATAAAATATGAAATAAGATAATTTTTCATGTTTTTTATTTTCAAAAAAAAATAAATGTATTTGTTGTATGATGTTTCCTTTGGAGGGAAAATTTGGTTGCAAATAAATTGGTTGAATGAATGAAATTATGTGGACCCCTCCTTTTGCTTGATCTCCATCATATTTTTGATGGGGAGGAATTGCGCAAATTGAGCATCTGCATGTATCTGACCCTTTCAGGCTTTGCCCCTGTTGTTGATGACATTATCTGCATGGCAGAAGGGATTATGTGCCAGGGATTATTTACCATACAAAGACTGAAACTACCTTTGGCAATTACCACCTGAAACAGATCAGAAATATCCCAGCTTCCAATTTCACTTAGATGGAGATGGATAACGTTGGTAGCAACATCAAAGACGATCATGGACGCCTTTTGATAATATGATCTAATAACATGCCGTTCACTGCAATATGCCATGACTCCAGTTTGGTATGTTGTCATTACACAGCTGTAGACAGAAATTTAACAAAGCACACAGAGCTCTGAAAGAAAAAGTGAAGAAATCCTCAAGGGCAAGAAGATGCCACTGAAGCTAGCTTAAATCAAATGAATGATAACTCTGTTGGGATAACAGGAGGCATTCATCATCAATGCTTGCTTGCTTAATATCCTCCCTTTTGGAATATTTTTGCTGCTGGCTACCATCTGAAGCTAGGAAGAGGAACAGAATGAACTTTAAGTTGCATTCACATGGCAGTTTATTCCAATTTCACAACGTTTCCCAAAAAGTTAATTTCCTCATTATATTTGGGCTTTCAAATTATGTAAAAAAACCACACACACACTTCTGGAACTATAGCGAAATATAGATATAGCAAAGCTATAGTGGAATATAGCACAGATTTAGCACTCATTTCTATACTATTTGCAAACAGATTCCCACCCCTTCACCCCACCCCACCCCACCCCCAGAATATATGAAATGAACACTAAACTATAGTTCCAGAAGTGGATTTTACATCATGTGAAAGCTCAAATATAATGTGCAACTTAAAAGTTAGGGGAAAGTTATGAAAACATAATAAACTGCTGTGTGAATGCAGCCTGTAGTGGACATGCTACAGACCATTGAAAACACTCTCTAACAAGCATCTAAGCCTAATTTATCACCCGTACATATATATGAATGGTTTTACTAAACACGTGGATTAACAGCAATTGTTACTTCAGAATAATTCTATGGTTAACAATGGCCCAATGTAAGTATTAGTAATCTAGAGACACAACATGGGAGCTGGGACAAGCATGGCAGCCTGATCCCCCTGCAATCATTGCCCTCAATGTGTTGAATGTGTTGACTTTGTATAGTAGGGAGCCTACTTAGAATCCTGTTGGCTTCTTGGACAATATATGACCCTGGAAAAATCAGGTCTCTGGCTGCAGCCACCTTCCAACCTATTGGGGAGCAGAACCAGCATATTTATTTATGGGTCTGTGCTCTGTTTTCCACATTCCTATACTGCCTGAATTAGGCTGATCAGAGCTACTTCTAACAAAAAGAAAATCTTGTTCAAATGATGTTTCAGTATTTGTTTTATTTTTATGATTGGTTTTATTGGTTTCTCCCCTTTTAAAAAATCACACAAAAAAGTCCACACTAAACTATATCTATATGAAAAAGGAAGGTGAATGTATTTGATGCAGTAAATAATGCATTATTCATAATTAATAATTAGTCATAGAAACTCTTATTTTTCTTACCATTATGAGTTTGCAGGGTGGGAGGTAGGAAGCAAGCAGGCTGTATGTGAGACTCCTCTGATCCCTGGATCTAGTAAGTGTTAAAACATAAGCCAGGCTAAATTCCTCATAAGGTGATTGCCTGGGTGATGGGCCATTAAGAGAACAAAGGAAAGGGGGGTCACAGTTAGGAGGACAAATCCAGAGCATGAAGTAGAGTTTTAGGGCTGTGATGTGAGCTAGAGAAAAAGCAGCAAACGGGAGAGACAGTCGGAGCATGATGTTTGATTTCTGTTCAAGTCTGTGACTATAGGAGAAACCAGACCCTTTGGGGATGTTAATACTGTTAACTCCCCGCACGTAGGCTCAGGTTGTATATATGTATAAATAAACCATATATCATTAAGACACCACAGTCTCTGCTATGCCTCATTTCCAAAAGGAAATACAAACTCTGGATGAGTACCTGAAACCCCTTGAAGCTCACAACACTCAGAGATTGGGGTGGTGCAAGACAATACGTACAAAATGAAAAGAGGATAAGGTAAATAAGTATAATACTGAAAACATAAGACAACTCATAATAAGCATTTAGAGTGTTCTTTTATACTCTCGAAAGTTGGAAGCAAATAGGGAGGAAAACAGTTTAATGATCTGATCCTTTCTTGCAAGCATGTGACATAATTGCATCCTGTACCTTTTTGTTGCAGGAGTGAATAAACAAGCTGCATTTCTGTATAATCAAGTAACTTCATTAGTTTCCCTCTCTTGCTCTTATCATATAGGTAAGTTAGGCCATATTTGAAAATTGGTATCCTTAAATACTTATTCTTCAATATTCCTAAGGGTAGATTAATATCCCCCCCCCCCCGCCGCCATTTATAACCAACAGCTAACCAGAACGCTGCCAATAAAATGTATAGTCATTAAACATTTAATCATCTGGAAGTATTGCATCTTTCAGATATCCTAGGACATTTATTAAGCTACTCATAGGTAACTCATAACCACTAATATTTTTAATCTCATTTGATACTGATATAGTCTGATAGTTTTTAATTTGGGAGCAAGTCCCAAAAGTATGAAACAAATTAGAATAATCTACACTAGAATAATCTATACTGCATCTTCAGCATTTTTCTGTCATATTGGTATATATTCAACTCAGTCTCTGTGCTGTTAAATACCACCTGAACATTCACTTAAACTTTTTATTTGAGATTCATGCAGACTGTGCTTCAACATACCATTCCATTTCCCTCGTGAGATAATTGTAAGCAGCACATCTTCCTATTTACGCTGATAATAATATATTATCTAGATCTTCTAGAATTTTATATAACTGACTCAGACTTCCTTTAAGTAGCTTCTTAATTAATATCATTTCAAAGTTTGTGAAATCTCTGAATGAACTGTACTTAGCAATGATAGAACTCACTACATGGGTACTGAAATAAAGAGAAGCAAGAGTTTCCTGTCTCTTCAGTGATTTCCCTATAGCTCTGTCCTGAGGCCCCTGAAATATTTAACAAGTAAAGTTTTTTATGACTATAAATAAGTTCAGACACTTACATGGGGGGGCACCAGTATTTGTGTGGATGTGTGCCCTATCCTATCAATCATGCAGCTACTGAACTGCTGTAGGTGCAAGGTGGGAAAGAAAAGAGACTCAGCACAATTTTTACCTTAGTGATTGGTTGTATGAGGCTTGAGGAAGGCTCTTGGTTGTAGCTTTGTATGTTTTTCGTTTAGTATATTGTATATGTAGTTAGTTAGTTGTATGTTTTCAAACTAATAAAATACATGGTTAAAAAATGCAATATAAGAAAAAAAAGAAGCTTTAGAAATCATATAGCATCTATGCAACTACTCTGGCAGACAGAAAAGTGATCTGCCAAGGCTCAGAAACCTTCCAGTGGTCCATGGGGAGGACCTAATACACACAAAAGCCTGATTTGTGTGATTTTTTTATGAAAGAAGAAGAATTGCATGATTTGGGTGGCCACATGTATAGACCTCTATGTGGAGAATCCGTCTCACATTGCTTGCTCAATCTTCCACTTTTAACTTCTTCCTCCCTTCCTTGACATGCTAGTTTTTAACACTCTTCAATTTCTTTTTAGCTCTGTCCTAAGTTATCCCTAAGTTATTCCATAAACCACTTATGAATACACAGTGGAAGTGAGGAACAGGTTTAAGGGTTTAGATTTGGTGGACAGAGTGCCTGAAGAACTATGGATGGAGGCTCGCAACATTATACAGGAGGCAGCAACGAAAACCACCCCAATGAAAAGGAAATGCAAGAAAGCAAAGTGGCTGTCCAACGAGGCCTTACAAATAGCGGGGGAGAGAAGGCAAGCAAAATGCAAGGGAGATAGTGAAAGATACAGGAAATTGAACGTAGATTTCCAAAGAATAGCAAGGAGAGACAAGAGGGCCTTCTTAAACGAGCAATGCAAAGAAATAGAGGAAAACAATAGAATGGGGAAAACCAGAGATCTGTTCAAGAAAATTGGAGATATGAAAGGAACATTTCATACAAAGATTACCATAATAAAGGACAAAAGTGGTAAGGACCTAACAGAAGCAGAAGACATCAAGAAGAGGTGACAAGAATACACAGAGGAATTATACCAGAAAGATGTGGATGTACACCCCAGGTAGTGTGGTTGCTGACCCTGAGCCAGACAGAGAGTGAAGTCAAATGGGCCTTAGAAAGGACTGCTAATAGCAAGGCCAGTGGAAGTGATGATATTCCACCTGAACTATTTAAAATTTTAAAAGATGATGCTGTTAAGGTGCTACACTCAATATGCCAGCAAGTTTGGAAAACTCAGCAGTGGCCAGAGGATTGGAGAAGATCCCAATCCTTAAGAAGGGCAGTGCCAAAGAATGCTCCAACTACCGCACAATTGCACTCATTTCACATACTAGCAAGGCTATGCTTAAAATTCTACAAGGCAGGCTTAAGCAGTATGTGGGCCGAGAACTCCCAGAAGTGCAAGCTGGATTTCGAAGCGGCAGAAGAACCAAATTTCGAAGCGGTAGAGACCAAATTGCAAACATGCGCTGGATTATGGAGAAAGCTAGAGAGTTTCAGAAAAACATCTACTTCTGCTTCATTGAATATGCAAAAGCATTTGACGGTGTCAACCACAGCAAACTAAGGCAAGTTCTTAAAGAATTTGGAGGGCCTGATCTGTCTCCTGAGAAATCTCTATGTGGGACAAGAAGCTACAGTTAGAACTGGATATGGAACAACTGATTGGTTCAAAATTGGGAAAGGAGTACGACAAGGCTGTATATTGTCTCCCTGCTTATTTAACTTATATGCAGAATTCATCATGCGAAAGGCTGGGCTGGATGAATCCCAAGCCGGAATTAAGATTGCCGGAAGAAATATGAACAACCTCAGATATGCAGATGACACAACCTTGATGGCAGAAAGTGAGGAAGAATTAAAGAACCTTTTAATGAGGTTGAAAGAGGAAAGCGCAAAATATGGACTGAAGCTCAACATCAAAAAAACTAAGCTCATAGCCACTGGTCCCATCACCTCCTGGCAAATAGAAGTGGAAGAAATGGAGGCCGTGAGAGATTTTACTTTCTTGGGCTCCATGATCACTGCAGATGGTGACAGCAGTCACGAAATTAAAAGACGCCTGCTTCTTGGGAGAAAAGCAATGACAAACCTAGACAGCATCTTAAAAAGCAGAGACATCACCTTGCCAACAAAGGTCTGTATAGTTAAAGCTATGGTTTTCTCAGTAGTGATGTATGGAAGTGAGAGCTGGACCATAAAGAAGGCTGATCGCCGAAGAATTGATGCTTTTGAATTATGGTGCTGGAGGAGACTCTTGAGAGTCCCATGGACTGCAAGAAGATCTAACCTATCCATTCTTAAGGAAATCAGCCCTGAGTGCTCACTGGAAGGACAGATCCTGAAGCTGAGGCTCCAATAGTTTGGCCACCTCATGAGAAGAGAAGACTCCCTGGAAAAGACCCTGATGCTGGGAAAGATGGAGGGCACAAGGAGAAGAGGACGACAGAGGATGAGATGGTTGGACAGTGTTCTCGAAGCTACAAACATGAGTCTGACCAAACTGCGGGAGGCAGTGGAAGACAGGAGTGCCTAGTGTGCTCTGGTCTGTGGGGTCACGAAGAGTCAGACACGACTAAACGACTAAACAACAACAAAGTTATCTAAATTGCATGGTTGCCTCTCAAGGCTCATTCACCCTTTATTTTTAGAGAGAACTGGAGTGCAAAAGCTACTCTAGTTTAAATAACAAACTATGACATAACTTGGTCTGTGGGGGAATGTTCTTCCCAATAAGTTCCTCATTCTGTCTACATAAATGTGAACATAGAAATTGTGTGCACTTCTAATTTTAAAGAGGTGCTAAAACAGGCTGGGCACATAGCTTAGTCAGCTGTTATAAAAAAGGGAAAAATATTTGGGTCAATTAAAAAAGATGTATGTCTGCAAATGATGCAGTGCACAAAAAGACCTATCAGCATATGTAAATTACCCAGCCAGGAATCAAACCCATACATTTAATTCAGTGTCCCATATTGACTTTGGAAATGTAAACCCAGTTTGGTATATGTAGAATGAAAGCTATTAATGCAATCTACAGAAGTCATTAATGCTTACCTTTACTTTGTGCACTGTTGTGTGTGTGTTTACAACCTATTTTTTCCAACCACCTACTTCCCCTTTCACTGGAGTTTCAAAACCCTTGTGTGAAAGCTATTAGCCCTATAAATTTATCACGGTACTATGTGCTATGTTTCTAGGGCCGTAGGGGCATTCATCCAGTTTCTCTTGTCCTTCTTCTGAAAGGAGAGTGCTATGGTTTAGATCCTAACTTCTTTTCTGCAAATAGAGCAGAAGTCATGGAACAGAATGGAGCTTTGCTGCCTCCTTCCCTTTTGTATCCTATTCCTCCCACAGAAATATCTGCTCTTGGGAATTGTGAGGGGGAAGTTTTCACAATGCTGTGGGGTGTGGTGGAGGAGTGCAGGGGGAAGTTGGCAGATATTGCTCTGTTCTTCACAAAAATGAAGGAACATCTGAAAGATTCAAGTCTATTTCTGTATGCCTTATATCATAGTCACTGTGGTATTTTATAGTATTTTATAGTATTCGTTGACTGTATGAGAACTGCCTTTTATATCTTAAATTGTATTTTGTTTTAATTTTGTACATTGGTATGGTACTGCTAAAAGCTTACTGGTCTATAACTGTTCCAGTAATGATAAAACAAAATATGAATAAATAATTGTGTTGGAGGGCAGGAGTCATGTGTGGACTAGCGCATCCACTAAGTTTATCAAAACAGCCATGAAATTGTAAACTCCTGAATAACGTGTTTTAAAATAATAATAATGAAGCAGAATTCCTTTTAACACTGAAGAGTTGTGCACTAGGATTGTCATGTTGTTGTGCTGTTGTTTTCTCTTCAGATTTCTGTTATTGTTAAACAACTTGTTTTGGGCCCTTGGCAGGAACTAAAACTCTTTTTGATCACAACAAGCAGAACGAACAGCTTTGATGTTTAATCATATTGCACTACCAAGCATGACAGTATCTGGAGTCTGCTCAAGCCTGGTTGGTCCCCAGAACACAGTTAATTTAGTGAGTTGACTCGAGGGAGCCAGGGCATCATCACTTTCAGGTTTTTAGGGTCACAGAAGTTCAGAGTTTGTCAGCAGAAAACTGCTTGTGTTAGACATAAGTCTGGTTCCTGTGTCAGATATTTTTAAAACTTTTGCTAACTTAAAGCTCAAATCCCTACTAAAAATGAGTGCTGCAGCTTTTGTTGAGATGTTTCACTTCAGACTGGAAGAATGTATTTGTTAACATAGTGAATTTAAGGACTGGTTACCATATTTCAGAAGAATGAATGAAACCATGCCCCACCCAATACAGAAGCTGGCAAAATTAAAAACCTCTGTAGCTTGGTGAGCTTCTTTTTTGATGCAGGATCTCCATAGATTATTATTTTTCTGTTGGATGGGCTGTCTTGTTTCTTTCTTGTTCAAAGGTTCTTCAAGAAACATAGCAGATACTGTATCTGACTTGAAGATCAATCAGTTAACGATTCCTGAGCTTAAGTACAGTATTTGTCAATAGAATCTCTGTGTGGTTACAGGTCTTTCTTAAAAACTGGTCTTGGAAACTGGTCTTTCTTAGAAACTGGTTTTTCAATATTCCAGTATTGAACTAGTGTTTGTTGGGTGGTTTGTTGGAGTCCATAAATCCACTCCCTTGTGGCATTTCAGCAGTCAATGGAACTACTATTGAATAAGCAGTTTTACTGTAGGGTGCATTTTTCTGCAAACAGGGGTTTGTTTGTTTTTTTAAAAATCAACCATTAATAAATTAATTTCCTTCCTTTCAGGAATAGACTTGATCATTTGAGCTGGATCATTGTGGACTGGCAGGCAATGAAAACACCAGCCCAATGTGATGAGACAGAAAGAATTGATTTAAGTGCCTGAACATTTTCCTGGCTTTTCTTCTTCCCTCATCATTCAGAGTTAGAGCAATGGCTGTCTTGACATCATCAGGTAATCAGATGGTGATGGTGATGATGATGATGATTTAAATTTGTATACCACCCACCAGCCAAAGATCACCAGGCCATTCACAACATAAAAGTACAAAATGAGAACACAAAATGCACAATGAAACAAAAACAAACCAATAATCCCCCCTCCCAAACATATTTTAAAAAGCCATAGATTGTTTAATCAGCCAAAGGCCTAGTTCTGAGAAACATTTTCACCTAAAGATAAGTAACAAAGGTAAAGAGGAAAGCTGTAGTGGTGCTGAACTACACAGAACAGAATGTAGTGCATGTTTTAAGATACAGAAATGGCTGTATCTTACCTCAGCCACTCTTGCTGGCTTCCAACAAAGTATTAAAATACAAAAAACCTCAAACATTAAAAACCTCCCCATACAGGACTGCCTTCCAATGTCTTTTAAAATTCAGATAGTTGTTTATTTCCTTGACATCTGAGGGAAAGGCGTTCCACAAGGCAGGTGCCACTACTGAAAATGCCATCTGCCTGGTTCCCTGCAACCTCACATCTCGCAATGAGGGAACCTCCAGAAGGCTCTTGGAGCTGAAACATTTCTAGGGGAATTTTTTTTTTATGATTATACAGTAGACTATGCCACAGTATGCTATGCAGAGTAGGCACAATTTGGAAGCAGCAAAGGGAAGATGGAGGGAGAGATCGGATGAACAATGTTGGGGATATTCATGTTGAATGGTCAGAGATATGAAGAACATAAAGTAAATATATCCTTAGATGGCTCAGTCAGTAGAGCATGAGACTCTTAATCTCAGGATCATGGGTTTAAGCAAAAAGATTCCTGCATTGCATGCAGAATGACCCCCTAGATTACCACCATAGTCCCTTCAAATACTATGATTCTATGTTTATAGTTTTGCTCTAGGAGTTGGGGGGGGGCTTCCTTTTTCATTCAGACACTTACAAAGACACTTTATGCAGGTATCATACCATGAGGGGAGCAGCTAACAACAAAGTGTCATGAGGCCATTGGATAATTTTGGCAATAACAGGGAATAGAACATTCTTGCATAAGGAGAGAAAGAGAGGTTATAAAAAGGGGGGAGAAAAATTGGAAGGTAAGTGAATAAGAACATTGGACACAATGAGCTGCAGATGCAGACAAGGTTTTAAAGAAGAACTCACTGGATGTTCCTTAGGGAGTTTGCAGGATGGTCTGTCTGTTCCTTTGGTGAAGCCTTGCCTTGGGCTAACTGGAAAAGATCCAGGACTTCCTTTGCTGAAGGCATACCTACAGTTGCAGTGAGCCATCTTTGAATAGTAATTAGATCCCCTGTTGTAGTTGAAGCCTTGTGGAATTTGTTTTTAGTTGTTCTAAGGAAGCCTCGTGGGAATTTGCTTTCTTTTTTCTTACTATATAAAAAAGGTTTGAGACTGTTGTCATGCTGCGGTTTCACATGGCCACTGATAGGTGAGCTGCATCATGACAATAGAACAGCAGGCAGGTGACCCGGAAACGTGAGCAAGTGGTCCAGGTGAGCTTCAGAGGAACAGCCAGGATAGGCCAAGGCAGCTCTGCTGTTGCTGTGCACCTCATATGTCCTTGAACTCTGATAATGCCTTTTGCTTGTCTGGATGGAGACTAGAGAGGGGCATGTATATGTAAAAAGTAGCCTTCTTTACAAAGGGGCAATTTACACGGAAAGCTCTGCCCACTTTTGGTTCTGGCCCTGCCCATCACTAGCCCTTGGAAGGATGACCAGAAGGGCTCAGAAAAGTCCCCCTGATTTAGAGAATGGGAAAAGCATGATCAATCACCGTTACCTTTTCTTGGAAAAGCACATGCTAGCCATGAAGGAATAATAGATTCAGGGGTAGCAGCAAAATTGACCATCTTAGGAAGTATGAGATGAGACTCAATAATCAATAAAAAGTCTGTTCCTGGGGAGATATAGTGCCCCTGATGCTGGGCTGTTCTCAGAGTGCACAGCAGTACTGCCTTCTCCCCAATCTCAAGAGTTGGCATAGAATTGTAATGGATACCAGGGAAAGTGGCTTTAAGAGGCAAGCTAGCTGATGCCATATAGAAGATGTCTTCCAATTCTACCAATGCCATTTGAGAAATATCTTTTTCCCATTTTGTCCATGTTGTCCTTGTAGCTTTGTCCTGCAGCTCTCCAGCGGTTTGACTTTACCCCCCGATGGCGCACTCTTCCATTGTCTCTTTGAGACAGAGGGATGCCAACCACCTGCGCTCCTTATGCTAGCATACAGGGCTTGTGCCATTTCTGTAGCTCACACAGAGTTTGAGAGGTCATGATGTCAAACCCAAGCCCTCCTGCTAATGCTCCACACATGGGAGATTTATGCCCATCCTTGATGGCTGACCTCTTGCTAGTAGAAGCAGCAGGAGATGGGTTTGCTGCACAGCTAGAGCCTAAGGAAGCCTATTTAAGACAATGAGCACACACGCATATTAAGAAGACTTAATGTGAGCTGTCTTAACTTATTAACAAGAGATTGATAATATCTGACAAATGACGGAAGATAAATTGTTAAGCAAAATGCAAATATGCCAGGAGCAGAAATGGAAAATTACAATAAAAGCTTTTATGACTGCAGGAAAATCCAAAGCTAATTTGTCCATTCAACTAAATCTTCATTCCTACTGTTGGCTTTGTCAGAATGCTACATCAGTTAGCGTTCTAATTAGATCACCACAGAGAGGGGTACATTGTAGATAGATATTATTTCTGATAGGAGAAAGCGATTGTGTGCAGGTTGGAAACTCAGCTTTAACTTGAGGGCACAGATTTAGACTTTTATTCCCACTGCATACAAGTGCCCTTATTAATATTAATATGAAGACATTCCTCAATGCTAACACAATACCCAGAATTATCTTTATTTTGTTTATCATACAAGCTACCTCTGGCCACATCAAAATTTTATCCTTTGAAAGTTCGGCTTGTACCCAAGACACTAAACACTAAGTATGTACGAGGATTTCCACTTGCACATTGGGACTTCCTGCCTTCACACACCCACTGTATGCTCTCTAAATCTGTTCTGAGAGCAGTTTGGGGGACAGTGTGGGACAAGGAGAAAGAGAAAAGTCCATTATAAAAATGGAAATCTGTGCACCCATCATATGGGGGAATTAGACCCTCTAATACAAATATTTCTGCCCCTCTGTATTGTGCCAACCAGGGATGAGCAACTTCCCCCAGACTCACATTGGATTGGCTCAGAAAACAAGATAAGATACCTCCTTCCTCCCCCCCCTCCCCCAACATATGGCAAATGGCATATTTTAGGAGCCCATTAGAACTTACCAACAAAGTCCTTCATCCTGCAAGTGATCTCTTCCCCGTCTCTTGAAACCCTGTGTACCCAGCTGATCTAATGACAGTGGGGGAAACAGAGGCATTTAGAGTTCTCCAAGAGGAGATGAAAGGAAGATACACAATAAGCCTTGTTTTTTTGTTTATGGTTTTTAAGGAGAAGGGAGGAATGAACACAGAGCAGCAAAGCCCCAGCAAAGTGATTCTGGATTAATTATCCCCAACTGAAAATTGAGCCGGTTAATGCACAAGACCTACCTACCAGGGAAGAATGGCAGATGAAGCTGATGGACTACATGGAATTGGCGGAAATGACTGGCAGAATCCGAGAACAGGGAGAAGAGTCGGTGGAAGAAGATTGGAAAAAATTCAAAGCTTATTTACAGAAATATTCTAAAATTAATGAATGTTAGAAGGATGCTGGAAAGAAGTTATATGTCTTTAGTAGAAATATTATAAAGAATTAAGTATGAATAGATTGACATTGGGTAAAGATGTAAATTTAAGTCTAAAATTGCGTTAAGTTAAATTATGGAACTAAATTTGTGAAAGAGGGAAAGGACTTGCTGGAATAATTAATTGAACTAGAATACAAAAAAGGAGGTGTGAGGAAGTCGAGGAAATAAGCAAATGAAAGATAAGGATATGAAAATATGGGGTTCTTTTGTATGTTTGTTTGTTCTCTTTTGGGTTTTTTTTTTAAATGCTTTTGTTTTGTTTTCTTTTTCTTTTTTGTATTGTTGATGTTTTGTATTACTGTATTTATTTTTGTTTTTGAGGCTTTGTAATTGTTTATTGCTTATATCTTTCTTTTGTTTTTCTTTTCTTTTTTTTTTTGTAATGTCTAAACTTTAATAAATATTTTATAAAAAAGAAAAAAGAAAATTGAGCCGGTTAATGATTTGTGGGTTATTCAAATCTTTATTTATACTTAATATTTGAAATCTATTGCACTGACCAGGCTATTCTACAAAATAGTTTGCTTCAAGAGGCAGCCTTAATGCACGTTAGAAAGAATGCTTCACTAAAGTTGGTTCTGGAAAAATAAGTTTACTTAAGCAATGTTGATGTGCAGTCAGCATGTCTCTTAATAAACCTAGGGATATGTGAAAAGTACCAGGATAAGTGGCAGATTGACACTTATCACTGCATACATCTAGTAGCGTGCTAATAATGTGAGAAAACACTCAATCTCATTTCAGTGCAGCAAGCAATTTTTCTTTTCTTTTCTTTTCTTTTTTGTTGTTTTCAAGCTAAACTATTATGTCTCAAACTAAGCAAAACACCCCAATTTGTAGAAGCAACGAAACTCATTGGAGGGAGAGTGGAAGTGGCCCCTGTGACATAATGTTTAGAGTGTTGAAGTAGGACTGGAGAGAACCAAGTTCCAACCTTCACTCGGTCATGAATTTCACCTTGGAATAGTCATTTTTTTCATCCTAACCTACCTCACAGAGTTGTTTTAAGGATAAAATGGGGGAGTGGGGGGGGAGAAAAGACCATGTATGCTGCCCTAAATTTTTAAAAGTCCAAAAATGTTGGGAAACTGCTTAAGACGCATATACTAATAGAAAAGAGAAGCAGCTATTCTTGGTTCTCCCCTTTCCCTCCCGCCTTTTTTTCTGGGGAGGGATTATTTTAATCCCTTGTTAAGTATTTATATAATTTTCAAAAACAGGGCAGTCTGAGGCAAAGGCAGGAGGGAGAACGGATATAGATATGGGAACGTGCTGTAAAAGGGTATTCTTGTTCTCGCTATGTTGTTGGAAAATCATTTGGAAGCCTCAATAAAACATAAACTAGGCAATTACGAACAAAGAAGGAAACCTCACGGCTGATACAAAAAGCAGTAGCTTTGGAGTTTAGCATTCCCCTAATGTGATGCACAGCAGGCACATCGACTGGCCTCTTATACTTTTTGCCTGTTGCTGGGGGGAGAACCTGGGGGCAGAGGAGATGCCATTCCATCTCTTTGCCCACCTTGCTCCTGGTTGTCCTACAACCCTGAGGTGCTCTTGCTGCCTCTGGAGGAGGAGGAGGAGGAGAGTGGAAATAGCTGCAGCTAAGAAATTTGCACCCCAGCCCACAGACTAGGAAGTGGTGTGACTGAAGTCACCACAAGGGCACTACCCATCTTAAATTTGTACTGCTGAATGTATTAGCCAGTGGGAGAAAGTGTGTGGTGCATTATTGGGTAGTAACTGGAATTGTGTTTTTGACTGCCCAGAGTGAGAGTCTGGGCTGTACTGTTTTCATGACTTTCAAAGTCTTTTGAATATCACTCTGTGTGAGAGGGCTGGGGTAGCTCAGCTGGTAGAGCATGAGGCTCTTAATCTCAGAGTCGTGGGTTCAAGCCCTACATCGGGCAAAAGATTCCTACATCACAGGGGGTTGAACTACATGAACCTTGTCTGAATGGGAGATGGGAAGGGAGCGGTTGTGTTGCTGTTTTCCCTTAAATGGAGGCGGGAGGATGTGCGGGTTGCAAATTATGCCAGGTATTTTTGGAAAACCAGACGTCCCCTTTGTGACAAATGGCTGGCTGCAGATTAGCTGTGCTGTCTGTCTGGTTGGAGGGAATACTTGAGAGTGAGGCTCATGTGTGGGAAACTGCAAAGGATGTGTTTGGGAGAAGTTATTCTGGGGGAGAGGGAAGTATGGATGCAGCTTCTATTTTAGTTGTTTTATTTAGCTGTTAAAGATGCTGTTTTGTGGTATTTTGGGATCTGCAATGTTTAAGGGAACATTTTGTTTTCCTGTTAATTATGCTGCTTTAAATGTGTGTTTTGTATTTGACCTTCACCTGTCATCTTTTTCTTTCTTTCTTTCTTTTTGATATTTTGTAGTGTTCTGTTCCATGCTTTAGGTTGTAAACCACTTTGAGGGGTTTAAAAGAATGTCTATAAAGCAGTATGGCAATGATTTAAGTCAATAAATCAATCTTGCTTGACATGATGACACTCTTTCCCTTTCCCTGCACCACAGGGATGTGGAGATGCTCTACACCAGCCTTTCCCAACCTGGTGCTTTCCATAGTTTGCAACCTGGGCCATAGTTTGCATCATCCCTGACCATGCTGGCTAGACCTCATGAGAGTCATT
Source organism: Podarcis pityusensis (assembly GCF_964106645.2). Classification (NCBI taxonomy): domain Eukaryota; kingdom Metazoa; phylum Chordata; class Lepidosauria; order Squamata; family Lacertidae; genus Podarcis; species Podarcis pityusensis. The sequence continues at coordinate 58,358,821 of NC_138029.1, forward strand.
GTGCACAACATAAGGAGGTTAAGGAAGACACTTCTCCCAAGAGGTTAGGGGTGTGGAGCAGAGAATTCCACATGGACTTGCTGCTTTTGGTAGCAACAGTGCATTTTCACAATGTCTACTTCAAGGGTTGAGGACCTCTGGCTGGCGGCTTAATTAGGCCCACCAGGCCATATCAGCCAAGACACACCCACTGCCCTGCACTTGACTTGTGTGGGGCTGGTAAAGACCTGGCTCAGCCAAAAGGGCACCACAGACCAGCTGGTCTACTGGACCTAACCAATTCCCCATGCATAATCTGACTCCACAGAGTAGTATTGTTCCAGCATTGGAGCAAGAACACAACTGGCTACTCTATACTAGTAGTAAGGCCTGAGCCTTGGTGTGTCAGCATCTGTTGGTAGAAATGTACAAAATGCTTCCATGTGTTGCTGTGTGGTGAGAAGGTCAAAAAATTCTAGTATGGAGTGGCTCGCACGTGAAACACTATGAGTCATTAAAGCCACATCGTGGTCCCTCTGATGCTTTCATTTTCTGATCCACTCGGCTGCTTTTAAGGATTTAGATGGCAAAAGATAACCACTGGACATCTCTTTCTTCTCAAGAAGCACAAGGTACTGTTAGCATTCCAACAATTAAAGGTAGCATTTTAAGCCTATCCTGTAACATTGCATATACAGTGGTACCTCGGGTTACAAACACTTCAGGTTACAGACTCCACTAACCCAGAAGTAGTACCTCAGGTTAAGAACTTTACCTCAGGATGAGAACAGAAATCACATGGTGGCAGTGCAGCAGCAGTTTCAGGTTAAGAACAGACCTCCGGAACAAATTAAGTTCGTAACCAGAGGTACCACTGTATTGCATATATCCTGTAACATTGCATATATGTATATAGGCACAACTCCCACATATTCCTTCTTGGCTGAGGAGTAGCATTGCAGCTGGGATGGCATAGTGTCTGTTATGCAGGTGTTGGACAAAGGAAGGGAGATTCTCTTTAGCAGGAGTTCATACTTGGGTTTTATACTGTGGCAATTAGTCTATGAGATAATGCTTCATTGGCAGTGCAGTTAATAAAGCACCACACAGTTCAATCCACTCGCTCATATTCACAAATCACAGACAGTATTCCATTATGACTGTCAGGTGTACAGAAAGTGCTCAAACACACAGCGAGCCTCACCTCCAAGTTGTCTGTCTCTCAGCTTTCTTTACATCAGGGAAGCAACTTCAAATCTTCTCTGCACTGCAGACACATGGATTAGACTCCTGTTACAATTCCATCCATCTTCAGATGTCCTTGTGACTGAAGCCCACTAAGGATGCACTTGGGTCTTCTGAAAGAAATACAAGAAGCTGCCTGCAGCTCTGATCTCTGGAGGCATTTGAATAAAGCTGAGGTAAAAGACAAATGCTAAATTAATTCTTTCCTATATAACTTTTCTAAGAGTGGGAAGATTACATGCAAACACATCAAAACTGTACAGATCATTCTCTCTGAGTCTGGCTGTGTTCCTTCCTTGAGAGCAAGCAGTGGTGCAATTTATTGTTTTAGACTCTGGATATAATAATGATCTTACAGGGTTTAGATAGTAATGTGCAGGGCCAGCTGCAGGTTTTTGGGACAACAGAGTATTATTGGGCTGTCTTTGCACTGTCCATTCCACTGAGCATTTGCCATTTTAATGCCCATTTCCCTAATTTGGAGGCATCCTTCTACAGCTCTTCACTGTCCATCTTTATTTTCATCACCTAATTTTTTTTCATGCCATCAATACACTTGGCCACCCCACTTCTCACCTCTAACTCCAGATAATATATGAACAAGCTAAAAAGCACCAGTCATAATGCAGTTCCATTAAGGGACCTCATTGTGTACATCTCTCCATTCTGAAAATTATCCATTCTCTGCTTTATTTACTTTAACCAGCGAGCCTCTTCTGCTTAACAATTCTCTCTTATAGTTTAGGTAGCAAAGTGATTCCCCCACCTTCTTATATTTGCGCCTTTGTGCTTTTGTCAACCACCCAACAAAAGTAACCCGTATTAGTTCTGCTATGAAGAAATTTCCAGAGAAATCAAAGAATGCCTCATAATCTATGAAGCTTTCTGCATGTTATCAACAACAGCACTTTGCCTTCCAGGATCATTTTTTCTGACGCACTTTTCTAGAACCTCTCATTTTACCTGCAGCAGGAATGTGGATGGAAGAAATGAGAGAGCCAATGAAACAGAGCTGGGTGAATAGTACATCACAACTTTAGCAGCCATACAAAAGGTTGGGTGTATGAAGCATTTACTTTCCATTATCTTGGCCTGACTACTGGTAGAGATCTGTCCAGTCTGACTATCTGGGAACATCTAGAGGTGGTGAACTGATGCATGTGAATCTCTATGCCTTTGGCCATCCTTCTGAGGATGTGGCAGACCCAGCTGAGGTATCCATCTTAGATGCTCATAGTCCCATCACCTTCTAAGGTAACTCCACCTAAGGATTACTGTGGGTTGCTACTTATCCTGTCTAAAGCAAAGCACCAGCTGTGATAGCAAAATGTTGCTGGAGGTCATGAGTGAAAGAGTCTTGTTGCACTCACATCCTGCTTGTGGGCTTCCCATAGGCATCTGGTTGGACAATCTGAGAAAAGGATGCTGATCCAATCCAGCAGGGCTCCCCTTATGTTCTTAAGTAAGTGCTATAATACAGATTTGTCAAAATTCTACTTTTGTCAAAATTCTATATTCAAGCTAAGGAATGGCACAATACTTCAAAAGCTGTCGGCCTACATCAGAAGAGGGCCAGGCTAACCTTCACCAAAGAGTAAAGACTAGAAGAAAACAATAAATGTGTCATCTCCCATAGAAAGTACTTCTACAGGAATTGTGGATTTATTTAGCCACACTGAGCCAAATCTCTAAAAAGAATTGTTTAGTAATTTAAAGATAAAGATTATGGATGGCGATCACTTGTATGAATGTTCATAGAAGATAAATTGAATGGGATGTGAGCACAGAGGAGATTTACAGGTGAGATTACTATGCCATTATTCTTTAAATGAATGCTTGGAATATTTTCCAGTCCTCATACAGCTGCCCTTTTCTTTGAATGAAGCTGTGATTCACCACCAGAACTGCTTTGCAAAATACGAATATCCCTAACTTGGGATCTCTTAACTTGGTTAACAGCACTATTGCCATATCGAATGCTGAATCAAAACTGATGTGGCCTTTTCAAGACACAATTCCATGATTATATACTTTTGTTTCAAAACCTCACAATAGTATTGCTGCATTGATGCAAACAATCTATACCTTTGGTAAAATATCTGGATACTCTGTAAACTGGGCTAAATCAGAATTAATGCTATTAGGCGAAAATTTATTTACTTATACAGTGGTACCTCTGGTTACATACTTAATTCGTTCCAGATGTCCGTTCTGAACCTGAAACTGTTCTTAACCTGAAGCACCACTTTAGCTAATGGGGCCTCCCGCTGCTGCCGCGCCGCCAGAGCACAATTTCTGTTCTCATCCTGAAGCAAAGTTCTTAACCCAAGGTACTATTTCTGGGTTAGCAGAGTTTGTAACCTGAAGCGTATGTAACCCGAGGTACCACTGTACACTAAACTGACGGTGGGGAAACTCTACTCTAAAAATTGGGGGAGTAGTATGGAAGGATTAAATGTATGCAGGTATATTGACTCTGGACCAATTGATATATGAATGAGATTAATTCTGTGCATATGCTGTGTTAAAAGATAAATGGCACTTATTGGAGATGGCCCAATGGCAATATTTGTAATTGAAGCATTTGTTAATAACCCTGTTTGGACCAGCAGCTTTTACAGTATCTAAGACACCAGAGATACTAGGACAATTGTTTAAATCCTTTGAGACCCAAAGGTGGTGACTATTTTTTTATAGATAATTGGTATCAATAAATCAATTTGATATGCAGACTCTGAGAAATGAATGGAATAAAGAATTAGAGGTTCCTATATTACCTAGACAGTGCGAGCTTCTGTAACAAAGGTGTTGATGAGTTTTAAATTACGTCTTATAAAACAAAAAATAATATTTTTTGAACTCTGTTATGTTTGTATAGAAAGGGACTGTCTACAAGATGTAACAAGAATAATACTTCTTTGAAACATATGTTTATGCAATGTCCTACACTTATGAAGTTTTGGAAGAAAGGACTAGATTGTATAAATATGACTTGGTGGGGGAGCTAGTGTCGGGGAACCAGCCCACCAGGTGCGGAGGAAAATGACGAAGAGTCATGGGTGAAGGTTTAAGCAAGGAGTGAGCTCTCTCTCCCAGCAGCCTTGCATGTTTATTAGCCTTGCGCACATTACATCATGTTGCATATACACGTGTAGCACTCGGGTGGAAAACAGCTAGGGTTTGCATTTCTTAGAATAACTATTCTCTACCAGAACATAACTCCAGACAGCATGACAGCCGTGTAAGCTTTGTGGTTAGGCAGCGCGACAGTGACCCAGGCGTGTGGGGGGAACAAGTCAGCAGATGCTTCCTCTTGCACAATCTTGCACAAGGGTGCTATTTTTCTATTGCATCCCCACAAGCTAGTTTTGTCAGAGCGTAATACTGCTGTTCAGCAATAGACAGAGGAACTGCTCAAAGGTTCTCTGTTCATTGGGAAAGTTCCTCCCCTTTCTCTGCAAACAGAGATAAAATGCAGGGATCCACTTGGATTCCTATCAGTGCATTGAGAAAGGGCTCTTGAGGGTGGAATTCAGTGGGACTTACCTCTGATTAGACAGGGTTAGGATTAGGATTGCACTGTTACATATCATCGACAGGTTCCACCTCTGTACCCCTGTTGGCTTGCAACAGTCTTGAGATCTGCAATGCCATTTTCTGGGATATGCAGCAATACCAGCTACTCCTTTGGCTCCCACAGTGGTATGATCACCAGAAAGTGAGAGGCACAGGCAGAAGATTCACCCAGGCACCCTGGAAACTTCCTCCCAAGGGGCATGTGAACACGCTTTCCCTTCTTTTGTTGCTGGGAAGGAAAATAGATTTTAGAAAGAATAGACAGCACACAAAAACCTTGCCTCCCGTTATTTGTGTGCTGAGGATTTGTGGAGAAATGATTGCCATGTGCTTTGGCAGAAAGAATTCTCACTTTTTCAATGCAGTCAGTATTCTCCTGTCTAGAATCAGGAGGCGCAGAGAGCCACATGCTTGCCACCCTTAATGAAGAGCTGCCACGCCACTGTGCTTTCTGTTTGTTGCCATTCTCTTTGGGTGAGTCATTCCTTCACATCGCAGCCAAGCCTGTGCGCTTTTGCAGAAAGTGGAAAGAAAAATCTGGTGGTGTTCCTTATATTCTTCCTTCAAAAAGCAACAACAATGTGTGGTTCTTGCATTCAAGTCAGCTAGGGAAATCCGAGCCACTGCCCAATCAAGGCTTTGCATCAATTAGGTTAACAGCAGGGCTAGTGCATTTCTTAATTATAACTACAAACACTTTGTGGGTTTCCTAGGGCTAGAAGCTCATCCCATCCCATCAGGTTAAATCATTTCTGAGTTTTCTTGATGAACTAAGTAAGCTTTAATGGGATGTCAGCAGCACCTCATGCTGCCTTATATAAGAGGCAATTTTAGCTGAGTGTTTCGGGCTCAAGGTTTCTGTGCTGTTAGTGGATCAGCATAATGCACACAGGCAAAGAGTTAATGCCCCAGGGCAGATTAGCAATAGTGTCGCTCTCTTGTAGAGCTTATCCCTTGTTCTGTTTAATAGCCGATACCAGTTTCAGGACAACTGCTTGTCAGGCTCTTCCAGCCTCGGGCAACGGTGATGGGTTTACAGTTATATTGTTGGGGAGGTGGAGAGAAAGAGGGGTCAAGCAGGCAAAGAAGTAGAAGACAGGGAGAAAATACTGAGGTGCCGGCCTACAACTAATAATCAGCACACAACCTGGGGCCATGAGAGCCTGAACACAGGTATGATTTATTGGAAATCATCCTGACGCCGTCTGAACTATTAAAACTATATGAAAGATGTAATGCGCTTGGGATCCTTCTTGCACAGAAACAACACTTCCATAGCCTTTCATAAAAAATGGATGCCAGCTTTTTCAACACACCAGGCTTACCTTAATACTTGCTCATCCTTCCGTGGAGGTGGAATGGTGGTGGTCAGTTGCAAGGACGTAATATGATTCCAGATTGTGAATCCTGGCTTGATCACAGGCAGTGTAGCCGCAAAATAAGAATAATTAACCAGGTGGACAGGTTTGATTACCAATTGTTTTAAGAAGGCTTAATTTACTTGGCATTCCTCAGCATCACCTCCAGGAAATTTCCCTTAAAATTATCTTTCAGTGGCACTGGACTCCCACAAGCCTTGCAAAGATCAATCCTTCAAGCTCACCGCTATGTTGGAAAGGCTATGGAGAATAAGGTTCTTACTTTCACATTTAGTGGGAGTGTACTGTGGTCCACACCTTTTGGCAAAAAGATTTTCATCTGACCTCCAAAATTACCAAACACTATACCCCACCTAATTCAGCACTTGCTTTATTATCACTAGATTTGACCCCAAACTCCACCCTTAAATCTAAAGAATTAATTTCCTTCCTGTTCACAGCAGCTAGACTAGTTATTGCCCAACGATGGAAGGAAACCTCTAATGTACCAATAGAGGCTTGGGTTAATAACATCTAATTTCTGCACATATACAATAATATTTTTCCTTTTTTTTTTAAACTTCTCATTGTCAGAGTCTCTGAGTTTTGCTGTCAGTTTTGCCATTTCTGCATATTCCATAAGTTTTATTTGCCATTCTTCTATTGTTGGCAAATGTTCTTCTTTCCATCTTTGGGCTAACAGGATCCAGGCTGCTGTTGTGGCATACATAAATAATTTCTTCTGTTCTTTGGGAATTTCTGTTCCTGTTACATCTAATAAAAACGCTTCTGGGTTTTTTTATTTAAAAAAGTTAGTTTAAGCATTCTATTCAATTCAATATATATCATTTCCCTGTAGCTTTTAATAATCTTACATTCCCACCACATATGATAGAATGTACCCTCTTTTTCATTTTAGCAAGTTTTACTGGTATTATATACCAACGATACATCATTTTCATATATTCTTTAAGTGTGGTACATGCAGTAAATTTGAGATCCACCTTCCAGAGTTTCCCCCAATCATTCATTTGTATATTATGTCTCCTAGGACTTGGAGAGCCACATTTTAGATGTTTTTTTAAAAAAAGATTGCCCATGATTTTAAATGATTTTATATCTGCTGCTATTGGTATTTTTACTGTTGATATTTTTGATCTGTTTTATATTTGTTTTATGGTTCTCTTTTGCAGGCTTTCTTGAAAATATATATATAAAGGCCTACACAGTAAAATCTACTTAATAAAGTGTTTGAGGGGGGAGAGAGAACACTGCGAGGTCAATGTGATGAAAGTGAATCAAGATGCAGTGAATGTATGCATATTACTATTACTATTACCAATGTTCGCAAATATGATTCCAGAATGAGCAAAATCTATTCGACGACAGCTGGATAGCTATTTGTGCATTTTTTTGTATTTTGAGTACTCCTGTAGGATCTTCCAATACCTTGGTCACAGGAAGAAAAGAAGCTTTTCTACGTGCTACACTAACAGAAAATAAAAGAGAAGATATCAAACTTAAAGGCCTAAATCTACCAGAGGGCTAGACATATGCGTAAGCTCATTGAAACCAACATGTCTAACTTTGTGATGGATTTAGCCTCGAATTTCTAGCCCTCTTGAGGCAAGGAAAACAAAGAAGCGCGCATTTCAATGTGTACCCTATTTCTTAAATGCAGCCACCATAGGCGTAACACAGGAGCAGGTGCATTAAACACATCTAAGTGAGAATATTTCTCTATCAGCTATGAATGCCCTACATCCGTTTTTTGAAATTGTGTGGAAGCACAAGAGTTGCCAGCATTGGGGGGGGGGGGAGAAATGAGAAGAAAAGTAGCATGCACAAGTAGGGGTGTTTTCCCTCAAATTCAGGAGCATTCCATCACCAGTTGGGGATTCACTGCTGAGAGCTGCAGGTAGAGTAAATGCTTAAAAACTTTGGCACTGTAGAGGCAGGCACCTTTGAATCCTGCTGCCCCCTGCATTGCCCCAGGCAGCATTAGCCAAGAACCATGCTATTGCGCTATTTTTCATTAAAATATATATATTGTCCTTCTTTACTCCCAACCTGTCAGGGAACTGCCATCGGAGCTAGAGGCGGAGGGAAGGCTCCAGAGCGATGCTGGAGAGGGTCCCAGTAGAGAGAGAGGCAGCCCGTCCGCTGGGGAAGGAAATCAGCGTAACACCAGTAAAGAAGGGGGGCAAATGGGGGAATCGGAGAGGAGGGTCCAAGACTCCTCGCCAGAGACCAGCGGAGAGAGTACGGGTCCTCCGCTGTCCACACCCTCCCGGCGCAGAAGACTTCCGCGCAGGGAGTCTAGGCGGAGACTAGGCGTCAAAGAACTTTTGTGCTGGAAGAAGTTTAAGAAATGCCCACTGACGGATTCTGCCAGCGACTGAGACAGTCACAATGCTAGAGGCTGTTCAGTCAGAAAGGGTTTAACCAGGTAACCTAGCCAGGAGTGGCGGCAACTTACGCACGAGCAACCCCTAAATCCACTACACAACCCTTTTTTTAAAAAGATGATTTCCCCAAAGTCTTATTGCTCTGATGTATTTGGCACTGTATTCGCACATCCCAGTTTTATTGGTTGAAAAGTATTTCTTGTGATGGGACTAAGCTCCGCTTGACTGATATCAGTATGCTAGAATAAAGCTAGACAGCGAGAGATTAGAAAATGTCTCCTATATCTAGGCTGAAAACATTTGAGGTTTTTGTTAAAAAGAAAAAGATATATTCTATGAACATATATATTCAGGTTCTAAATTCAGACAAGACATTCCTTACAATGAGCTAAAGGCATAATGCAATTGATTTCTCCTTGGAACTAAGTTCCATTGACTTTGATTGTACATTCTCCCTGGTATTGGGTTGCAGTTTATATGTCCTGCTATGTCCTGTCAGTGCAGGCTCTGTGTGAGGGTTTCCACTTGTGCTATGGGGACTTCCCCTCCTCTTCTCCCTTACATTCCTCCAGCAGCAGCACCCCGAAATTGGCTCTGGAGTTGTTGGGTGAACCTCAGAACAGCACTTGGGTTGAGGAGAGGGACCAGTGCTTGAATGAAAAAATGAATGAATGAATGAATCTTTATTTGCGTCAGCCATCGGCCATAGCAATAAAACAACAATACGATATACAAAAAATAGAAATAAAAATACATTTTAGGGTTTTGAATCAATAATGGATCTTTTAAATAGTGGATCTTATTAAATAGTGGATCTTTTTCTGATTGCCCCAGCTAAGAACCTTGCAACCTTTGCTGTCACCTGCTCATCTTGATCTGCCAAGAGAAAGGCACTGTGGCAGTGGTTGGGCAACCCAGAATAGACAATAAAAGAGGGTGATAATCTCATTCCTCAAGTCTTTATAAAGAGGGCAAGCCAGAAGGGCATGCGCCACCGATTTGTTACTGCCATCTCCACAGGGACATAAGCGTTTTTCGTGTGGAATCTGCTGGAATTGTCCCTCAAGTACAGCTGAGGGCAATACATTCAATCTTGCGAGAGTAAAAGCATGGGACCAATGCTTGTGCTGGCATGACATTCACCATAACATGATGTTGAATTCTACCCTAGAAGTCTACCTCCTGAGTACAACTTTCAATCTCTACCACCAATATCATACACCCACTTCTTATAGTATTGGGGGGACAGATGTAATTTCAGGACTAAAAATGTAGATAAATATAGTCACTTAGATTATCTTTAATAGAAAAGGAGGGTATCAATATTGACTAACCTAAATAAAATAAAAGTAAATGCTCTCGCACTTGCATTGCAATCACACATTTTATGGTGAAAACTCATTAATATTACCATGGAAGGCAAGGCACCAGAGTAGACTGGGACTCACTTGCTATAGATGACTTGACATTTACACCTTTATCTTCATCCTGAGAGAGCACCTCTTGTATTTTGTAAATGACGCAAGAACTAGTCCTGTGTATCTCATCTGCGAAATAGGGAAGCAATTGGGGGGGGGTTGGCCTTATCTTATCGGGGTGGGTTATCTGTTAACCTGACCTCCCCTTGCCCCCCCTGCCCCCGGTAAGAATAAACCATGAAAAAGAGACTGTAGTCATTACTTTAATTGGAGTCCCTGGATAAAATATGCAGATCAGGTAAGTCTGAACCAAATTTAGAAAGAACGAATTCCTCAAGCATTCCTATTTGTGAGTTAATCCATCAGTTGTATGACCAAGCTCTTGGTTTTACTACCTGTCAGATAATGTAATGTGAAGACAGTAAAGTAAACCACATGACATTCCATGATACATGAATCCTGGGCTTGATTCACCATGCTGGGTCATAGGTGGGGATGGAGGGGAAATTTGGTTCAGTCTGCATTTAAAGACAAATTTTCCATTACAAGATGCAAAACAGAAATACAGATGTCCTTTGAAATTCACAATTTTCATAATATTGCCCTGTTGTTCCTCAGCTAAGCAATGTTTACAAAAGATGTATATATTAATGTCAAGTGTGCACACGAATGCATGTATTAGTGAAAGTAACATGACATATATTAGGGAAAATTGCATGCAGAAAATATATGTTTGTCAAAACTGCATACTGAAAAATGTGTTTTAGGAGAAATTCACACTACAATGCTGAAGAATTTTCATTTTTAAAAAAATCACGAAATGTGCAGAACTGATTTAAGATGGGAAAACTGAGAAACACAGAGAACTAAAACTGATGGATTTGTACTTCTCTAGTCACAAGTTTTGTGGATCTGATGTTTACCACTCGATATGATGTCAGCACCATACTAAGTAAATAGTTACACTCATGAAGGTTGTGAAAAGAAAGAAAAAGTCCTCTTAAACTCTGCAAATTACAAATGGCCCATCTCCTACTTCCTTCAAAAAGAAAAAAAGAAATCGACTTCCGGGGAGGTGCCTCCGGCAATGGCGGAATTCCTCTGACTGGGAGGAATCTGCTCCATGGGAATCTGGGTCTGGCCGCCACGGCGAAGGCGGAGACCCGTTAAAATCACAGGCGGGAGAAGCCTGTGAGCGTGGGATTCGGCGGGCACCTTTTGCGCCTCCCCCACTCGCAGGGAACTCCGGTTTTGGGGGCTCCAGAGAGACGTGGGGTGAGTGGCGCGGTGCATCGAATCGTCTGCTTCTTCCACGGAGCGAAGCCGCATAGCTGTTGCCGGAGAGTGCTGACCTTTTCCTGTGGACAATTTGACTTTAAAGTAATTACCCGTGAGTAGAGCTGAAGCGGAAGAATTGGATTTCTAAATGTTTAATTTGGTATCGTAACGGGGAGGTTCAAAACAGGAAGTCCGCCTTCCCCTTTTGTAAATAGACTGAGGCAATGAAGTTGCAAGCTGGAGTCCTGGAAAGCCTTTTGTAAAAGATTAAATTTCCATCGGTAAAGAACATTAAACCCCCTCAAGGGGCGTTGTGTTTTTTTAAGTCATCAGTTATTCAACAGTGGGTTGACAGCCATATTGTGTTTACCTTGCCATCATCAGAGTATTAATGTGTTTCATCCCCTATAGTAGTAGCAGAAGTTGCAATGGATGGCCCAGTGAGCAAGAGATGTTGCTTGGGTGATGGCAGAGGCAGGCAAAGCCATTTGTGATCTAATTGGGGTTGGGAAGTTGATTGAAGTGAAATTTCTTCATACATTATCCAGCAAATGCTTAGGGTTAAATGGTAGGTTGATAGAAATCAAGACTGATAGTAATCAAAGCTAGTTTGCAAATTATTCTTGAATCTAAAAATGCTCTTCATAATACTTAATGCTTTCTAGACTATGGAGAGTTCGTGCAGGTTAGACAGCTACAAACCAGTTATGTTGTTAGTACAAGAAACTTCTTCATACATTATCCAGCAAATGCTTAGCGTTAAATGGTAGGTTGATAGAAATCAAGACTGATAGAAATCAAAGCTAGTTTGCAAATTATTCTTGAATCTAAAAATGCTCTTCATAATACTTAATGCTTTCTAGACTATGGAGAGTTCGTGCAGGTTAGACAGCTACAAACCAGTTATGTTGTTAGTACAAGAAACTGATTGCACCAGCCAGGCTGATGGTGTGAGTACAAATGGACATGTAGTTGTTAGCATAACCTTTTCCTCATTCTGTAATCCTGCCCTAGTTTGCAACAGAGAAGGCCTCCTAGAAATATTAATTTGGGCATTGAATTTCAGCTCATTATCACACATTGCCAGCAGATGTCATTGCTGAGAAGCGCAGTGTTTATCTAACACGAGATCACGGACGGAGGCATCTGGATGGACCTATTGCAGTATCTCACCAAGTAGTGGCATCAGCACAGACACATAAAATGTTATTTCACACCATGTTGAAACTTAATTACCATTAAGCTTAAGATATTGTGCATACTCCATAGACTGGCTTGGGAAGGATTTTTTTTAAGTAACAAATTCTCGGCGATAGTACTTGTGTACAATGTCCATATGTATAAACTGACAGACAACCTTAAATATTCTGCATGGTTATTCATCCAAGAGCCCATATGCTAATTTCAAAAGGTGCTGCCTAAGTGAGCGCCCATCGTTTTGTTAAATTGAGTGGTATTTTTGATGCCATTATCTACGGCTGAAACTAGCTTTTTATGTATACATTTATGGAGCATTTTTATGTATAACACTCTTTACAGATTTAATCTCACCTGTTTACAAGGTTCAAAAAAAGCCAGGCAATATTAAAAGCAGCCCAACTGGTCTGCACACAGCAGAAATCAAGACACCTCAAAAAGTCAGTCATTTTAAAAGATGGTCCACTTTCTGGTTTTGCTAATAGTACTCTGTACCAAGCAATTGTGTTAACCTTCTGGCTGTTAATTTCTGACTAAAAATCATAATCAAAACCAGGCCACTGGAGAAAGTGCTTGATCACAGAGAAGGAGCAGGTGGATTTATTTGTCACAGGAAGAAAATAAAATCTTTATTAACTTCTCATGGTTCACAAATCACATTTTCATGCAGCTCTTCTTATTTCTCTAATTAAATAATGAAGGGAACATTTAAGACAATTTGGTAGCAATGTGTTGCATTGCTATATGTTTCCTATTGCACCTTCCTTCCTTCCTTCCTTCCTTCCTTCCTTCCTTCCTTCCAAGTTCACCAGACTCTGTTTGGCCTCAGAAATGTGGTACAATCCTAACTCTGGTCACTGCACAGCAGATCCTGACCCAGTGGCAGGGCCACTGCCACAGTCTTTCTAAGCATGCCACAAAGGGCAGAAGCAGGAAGGGGAGGAGGCAGATCACTGCACCAGCCGATTTCCATGGATTCAGAGAGGACATCCCAACGCCAGAACGATTGGGTCTTTTATTCATTAAGCTACACAGGATCTAGTTAAGCTGCAGATGTGAGGAAGCAAAACACCGACATTATTTAGAGACAAATAAAAAATGAGTTCTACTCCAATTGAATGTTCTAGCAGGAAGGCTGTTAATAGGCTGAAATTAGTTTGTATTCATTACACTGCACCACTGGTTTTCTTTGTTTCTAAATAGAAACAAAATACCTAGTAAGGGCAAGAATACAGAGCAGACCTATGTATTTCTCACAGGTCACAGATGTTCCCAACCCACAAGCACATCCATCCAGAATTATGTAATGAGAGATTACTACAGCCGGGTAAATGGGTGGGAGCCCCAAAAGCAATACTGTCTCTTCTCACATCCATCAATCATCAGTAACAGAAATCTAAACCTAGGCTTGATTCCCTTCTCCTACCTCTTTCTATTACTGTAACTTCCACTCTCTGCCTGCTTTACATCCAATGTTTCCCAGGAATGACTAGCTTTAAATATCACTTATACCCGTAGGCAGAGGGAGAACAATAATAAAAGCAGAAGAAACTAGGTCATTTAAATGACCTGATAAAACTGGTAGGGGCACCGCATTAAATGGCAGCCTGTCTAAAACTGGAACAGCACACTGTCCTCTTGGCTCACACATAGCTGCCTGTCTCTTCTACTTTTTACCAGCAGTCTATAAAGCAAAGAAGAAATGGGCTGAACTGTTTTGTAACTTCAGAAATCAACTGGGCTTTTCAGATCAAGGCTCAGTATGTTCTTATTTCCCAGCTCATGATCTTGACCCAATTTCTTCACTAATTTTTGGCAGAGTTGTTGAAAGGAGCAGGATGGTTTAGTGTCAAATGCGAGGGGCAGAAGGGACGGAAGGACAGCTCCCCAGGCCAGGTTGGAAAAGACTGGATCCTAAGATCTCACGAGGAGAGATCAGATCACAGAAAGGGCACTCCAGCTGCTTGCTAATGGTAAGGAACTTTTTTTATTGATTTCCTCTCCTCCCGCATTCCACAAATCTGATCCAGAGGATTGTGGCACTGTCTGGAACAGCATGGGAAGTGGTGCAGGATGCTGGAACAAGGAAGTAGAAAAGCATAGTCTCCCTTCTCTCCATCTGTTGGCAGGAACCTCCTCTGGATCAAAGGCCCTTCCACAAATGGAGGGACTCCATTCACAGCAGGGTCCAAACCATAGTATATAAATAAAAGAATGAGTAAAAGGTAACGGTAAAGGGACCCCTGACCATTAGGTCCAGTCGTGACCAACTCTGGGGTTGCGGCGCTCATTCGCTTTATTGGCTGAGGGAGCCGGCGTACAGCTTCCGGGTCATGTGGCCAGCAAGACTAAGCCGCTTCTGGCAAACCAGAGCAGCGCACGGAAACGTCGTTTACCTTCCCACCGGAGCGGTACCTATTTATCTACTTGCACTTTGACGTGCTTTCAAACTGCTAGGTTGGCAGGAGCAGGGACCGAGCAACGGGAGCTCACCCCATTGCGGGGATTCGAACCACCAACCTTCTGATCGGCAAGCCCAAGAGGCTCTGTGGTTTAACCTACAGCACCACCCACGTCCCAAAAGAATGAGTAGAGTAGATTTTAAAAGCATTGCGTTAAATTTACCCAGGGTATACATTTTCATAAATTAATATGTGTAAGTGTTAACTCTGCTATAAATATTTGTACCTGATTTCAAATAAGCAAGTTCTCTCCTCAAGCTAACATATTCATACGTTCAACGAAATGGATTAGCATTAGCTAAGTATAATCTAGTCATTTTTGAATGTTATAAAACTGTGCATCATTTCTAAATGGGCTAGATTAACTGCATTGACCACATGGTGCTATGCTGTGCTTTGCTTTGTCTTTCCTTGTGAGTTCAATATTTTTTGAGTCACCAAGGGAGTCTGCTAGAGAGAACAAAGGAGAGACAGCAGTTGTCATACATGTGATTGTCAATGATACTTGGAAATGTAACTGAGAAGTCCTGAATGCCAAATTTGTTAGGTTGAGGGTTGAAATCCAAGGCCCCCCAGGTAACATTTTTAGAAATGCTGCTTGTTCCAGAAGCAGAGCCAAATAGACTGGAATACTATGAGATCTCTGCACATGGATTAAGATTTCTTAGGCTCTGAAAAGTTGTAAATTTTCTGATCTGTTCCAGGATCTCAAATCTTATATTCACCTTCCTCGTCTGCTCATCTCCTATACACACCAATCCTGACAAGCCAGAAGTACTGTTTTCGGGGGACAGGGGGTGGGTGGGTGTGGGGGACTCCCTGCTCCTGAATGGGGTAACTGTGCCCTGAAGGACCAGGTGCGTAACCTGGGAGTCATTTTGGACTCACAGCTGTCCATGGAGGTGCAGGTCAATTCTGTGTCCAGGGCAGCTGTCTACTAGCTCCAGCTGGTACACATGCTGAGCCCCTACCTGCCTGCAGACTGTCTTGCCAGAGTGGTGCATACTCTAGCTATCTCCCGCTTGGACTACTGCAATGCGCTCTACATGTGGATATCCAGAACCAGAAACTACAACTAATCCAGAATGCAGCAGCAAGACTGGTGGCTGGCTGCTGAGACCATATAACACCGGTCCTGAAACACCAACATTGGTTCTCAGTACGTTTCCGAGCACAAGAAGTGTTGGTGCTGACCTTTAAAGCCCTAAACGGCCTCAGATCAGTATACCTGAAGGAGCGTCTCCACCCCCATCATTCAACCCGGACACTGAGGTCCAGCTCTGAGGGCCTTCTGGCGGCTCCCTCACTGCAAGAAGTGAGGTTACAGGGAACCAGGCAGAGGGCCCTCTTGGTAGTGGCGTCCGTCTTGTGGAACACCCTTGCATCATATGTCAAGGAAATAAACAACTATCCGACTTTTAGAAGACATCTGAAGGCAGTCCTGTTTAGGGAAGTTTTTACTGTTTGAAGTTTTATTCTTTTTTTAATGTTCTGTTGAAAGCTGCCCAGATTGGCTGGGGAAACCCAGCCAGGTGGACGGGGTAGAAATAATAAATAAACAAATTATTATTATTACAGTGGTACCCCGCAAGACGAATGCCTCGCAAGACGGAAAACCCGCAAGAAGAAAGGGTTTTCTGTTTCGGAGGCGCTTCGCAAGACGAATTTCCCTATGGGCTTGCTTCGCAAGACGAAAGCCCATAGGGAAATCTCCGGGGACCTGTTTTAAATTGCTGGCGGTCGGGAGCAAAGACTTTCGCCCACAGCCGGCCTTCAGAAGAGGTCCTGGACCTCTTCTGAAGGCCGGCGGGGGGCAAAAGTCTTTGCTCCCCCCCCCCGCCTGCCTTCCCGGGACAGCGGAGACTTCTCCGCTGCCCCGGGCGATCTTAAAATGCTGGCGGGCGGGAGCGAAGCGTTCGCTGCCGACCCCCAGCATTTTAAAATCTCCCCGGGACAGCAGAGAAGTCCCGCCCCGCTCTGGATGCCGGCGCAGAGCTGTCTGCCGTCCCGGGATCAGCGAAGCGTTCGCTGCCGACCCCCAGCATTTTAAAATCTCCCCGTGTCCCGGGGAGATTTTAAAATGCTGGGGGTCGGCAGCGAAGCCCTTGTTCCCCCCCAGCCCCCCCCCCCCCAGCCTTCAGAAGCCCTTGTCCCCCCCCCCCAGCCTTCAGAAGAGGTCCGGGGACAGACTGTCCCCGGACCTGGTCTGAAGGCGGTTTCCCTAGGAACGCATTAATTGATTTTCAATGCATTCCTATGGGAAACCGTGCATCGCAAGACGAAAAACTCGCAAGAAGAAAAAACTTGCGGAACGAATTAATTTCGTCTTGCGAGGCACCACTGTATCATTATTATACCATGCTACCTCCCCCCTTCTAGTTCTGCCATATAAATTCTTCCTATGCCATTTCATCTCCAGCTAGACTCTGTGACATCTTGTGGTGATGTGCATTTGACTCTTTGCACACCTCTTAAGGAATACAACTCTCAAAACTGTCTTTCCTCCATGCATTTTGTATGGGGAAAACTCTACGTTACACATTTCTATTTTATGCTTTCTTTTCTTCAGAGCACTTTATATGCTCAGTTATACTCATTATCAGATGATTGTATGTAACTAACATGGTGCCCTCCAGATGTTGTTGGACTACAATTCCCATCATTCCTGACAATAGGTCATGCTGGCTGTGGCTAATAGGATTTGTAGTCCAACAACATCTGAAGAGCACCATATTGCCTACCCCAATATAGTGGCTTTGTCCCCTGAAACCTCTGAGGTTAGACGACTTATTATCTGGAAGCACGCTCCTAGAATTTTAGGGCACACGACATTTTATCAATATTTTAGTATTGATTTTATGTCATAAGTTGGTGGAGAACAGCACAGGCTTTGCATTCAGTAGATATGCAGCTAATGACACCAGTTAAAGCAGATCCTGCAAGCTTGAATCTCACAGGAATCCACAGAAAGACCCTTGCTGAACAAATAGTGTTGCTGATAAAATAGAAATAATCCCAGAGAAACCCAATGACTGGAAAACATCACAGTCAAATGATGGGCCTTAAATTACTATTTTGCATAATAAATGTATATTAAGGCACCATAGTTAAGGTGGACTGCAAGAAGATCAAACCTATCCATTCTTAAGGAAATCAACCCTGAGTGCTCACTGGAAGGACAGATCATGAAGCTGAGACTCCAGTACTTTGGCCACCTCATGAGAAGAGAAGACTCCCTGGAAAAGACCCTGATGTTGGGAAAGATGGAGGGCACAAGGAGAAGGGGACAACAGAGGACAAGATGGTTGGACAGTGTTCTCGAAGCTACCAGCATGAGTTTGACCAAACTGCGGAAGGCAGTGGACGACAGGAGTGCCTGGCGTGCTCTGGTCCATGGGGTCACGAAGAGTCGGATGTGACTAAACAACTAAACAACAACAACAAGTTAAGTTGAGTCGGTATTTTCATGATGACTTGCATGTGGAAGATCCCCGCTTCAATTCCTAGCATCTCCAGGCAGGGCTAGGAAAGATACCTGCAGCGTAGACAAAACTGAGTTAGATGGATCAATGGCCTGACTTGGTAGAAGGCAGCTTCCTATGTTACTAAACAGACGCATAACCCCCTTGACCACCTGCCCCCAGTCTGGCATCTCTCACTGCATCCACAGCCTCTTTTCCCCCATATACAGCCCATTGCCATGGATGCATGCCATTCTCCCCAGTCCAAATGAAAGTGTATAAGGAAAGCACAGGGTCAGTGTGCCAGAGACGCCATGGTGTCATGAGCTTTAGTGTTCCCCAGCCTGCGAAGGAAGAGGGTTGGAGCCGAAAGATCAAGGGGGGGATGTGGATACATGGAGGCTAAGTTGTAAATGAGCTCAATGGAACTGTAGGGCATGTTTACTGCTTGCATGATAAATGCAAGTGCCTTAACTTACAACTTCCACGGTATCTGAGGCAGGAGTGCATTTGTAAGCACTTTTACTCTTCTTTTAAACCGAAGGTGTGTTGTTGTTTCTTAAATCCTAGATTTAAAAAGTGTGGATGCAACCACAGCAGTCAGCATGTGACTAGAGAAACTGTTATTTTTCTCAATCCTTTAAAAATATTTAATTTGGGGAATTTCTGTGCTTGGCATATTTTCCAGCTAAGGGGATTTGCTATGTGCAGGTGCAGCTGATTACAGTGGAACTTTTTTTATATAAAAAAAGACACCTTGTCAAAGTTTAGCAGAATGGCTGCATACATCAACCTGATCTTAAAACCGCAAATGAGAAAATAATGTGAGCAGATAATGTGTTTGGCTATTTAAGCCTCGTTTTCTGCTTTTAAATAGTTTGGAGCTGATCACTTGCTATACAAATTTATGAGGGTGTTGTTGTTTTTTTAATTTGACCACAATTAGATCAGTATGAAAATGCAGAACATGCTAGTCAAGAATGAGCTTAGTTAATCTTACACTGATGTTGTGCTTGCTGTTGTGAAGCCTCACTATTAAAGTGTAATTCATTCTGTGCAGCCAGTTAATAATTAGGTGATTACATAGCAGAACGAGCAGGAGCCACTCATTTCTACATAACAGGGTGTAGGAACAGATCCATTCATTACTTGAACCTGCTTCTTTTTAATTCTTAAATATAGGGCTTTGTAGCACACAAAATATCAAGAAAAGAATTTATGGAGAAACAGTAACTAGATTTTGAAAACTGAAAACCTCCCAATTGGGGTGCAAGGCTTTTAAACACACACACACACACCCAAAGTGATACATTTAAAAAGTAAATCAATCTTCAACTATCAAAGTAGTTTTAATATTTTCCACTAATAATCAAAAACTGCTAAACTAAAATGGAGAGAATCTGAGACATCCCTAATAATTCCCTGCAACTTATAAATCATTAATTAATTTAATTATTATAGAACAATGAATATGAGATTCCTGGATTTTAATCATTTTCTCATCAGGCTCTCCAATCAAGTCTTCTTAGATCCTAAATAATTCATAAAGAATTAAATCCCTGGCCTCAGTGGAGGCAATAGCAATGTTCCCTTGTGGTTCATTGGCACCCCTGACTCCATCCATCCGCTGATATTTTGTGCAAAGGAACTACACAAACACCTTAGTCATTATTTGTCCGTTAACCATTTGTAGTAAGGTAGCATTAGGAGTCACTTACTAGTGTACTGTAGAGGGGTCAGAAATCATTCCCAACATTGTTTTCCTTTGTTGCCAACTATATTTCAAATCAGTTGTGTGTTGTTGTTGTTTTGCAATAATGTTTTCATGTTTTGAACATTTGGGATGGGAAACACTAGCAACTAAGGATGCCAAACATTGTGGCCTGTTATCTAGGCAGCTTGGCATTTTAATAAATGGGTACATTTTTTTTTTTATCAACATCAAATATTTCTTTGGAATAATAATAATAATGGTCAGGATAAAAAATATACATGTAAGTTTCTGTTTTGTTTGCTTCTTAGGGCCAGATCATTAAACCTTTTTGTATTTGTGGGCCAGAAAATGTGAATCTGCCTTATGCTTTTATGTGTTTATCCATCCAGCTCTTGGTCCATCTAGCTCAGTATTGACCACCTTGACTACCTGAGTTTCAGGTGAGAATTTCTCACAATCCTACCTGGAGATGCCAGGGATGGAACCTGAGACCTTCTGTATCCAAAGCATTTGCTGTGCCACTAAACTACAGTCTCCCCTTCCCCAGCCATCTTTGGCATGCACTCTGTGAACTGGGTGGCCATGGCTATTGTCAGCAACACATCCTCTTCATAGCCAAATAGAAACCCTTTTGGTTAAGATATATTGCTTACATTTTCACTAATCTATGCATTTATATGCACATTACTTGGCATTGCAAAATCTGGAAAACAGCAAATTTTGAAGGATGGCCGTGTTTTGGTTTGCATTTCTTTTTCTTCTGAAAGTGCAGATTTTGGAATTTTATTTCTCCCCCAATTCCTACAAGTAAATTTACACTGCTTGCATAAAGCACGCCTGAATCTGTCCTCATGCACTGTGCAAAATGAGGTAGTAGGCTACTAGACCGAAGAATGCTAAACTGTGCTACCAGATGCGAGTTGCCTTGTTTTTCCTTGCTCTCCCCCTTACAAAATACATTTAAACTATCCCTCTCCTTGATGAGTTACCTGCCTGCATGGACATTTTTATGCAGAGGAGCATTCAGACGTGTGACACTCCATCTGCGGTATGAAGTGGCACAGTCTGAAATTCGATTAAAGCAGCCATCCTGTGCAATCCTAATGGCTCTTGGCTATCGTTAATAATTACAAAGGGATGTACAACAATGCACCATGGTGCAAGAGGGACCAATAAAGGTGGCCTTTTGAAGGAAAAAAAAGGCTCTTCTTTTCTTAAGCTCCTGAAAAGCTATTTATGTGCTTCCGAGAATCAGATTTACACAGTCACATATTGGCATGTGGGTGGCAAGCCGATAAAACAGAAAAGGAAAACAAATATGAATAGCTGCTCATATTGATGTGTGGTTTTGGGTTTTTTT
>NC_138029.1:58380476-58476665 GCF_964106645.2 Podarcis pityusensis
AATAGATAACATGCAATGGAAAGTGGATGGAACTGACAATCTGTTCATTTTGCCAGGATAGGACTATCGATTGCCGGGGGGGGGGTGAGTTCAAGCACATAACGAAGCCTGCATTTATTTATTTTCTAATAAAAGAGGAAATGGGTCACACATTCAATTCTCTATGACTGTTTATGAATCACAGCATTACAGGCAAGTATTTTACATGTTTCCCAATGTTGAGGTATAAAGGCTGACTATGTGGAGACCAACTTCTTCCCTTCTATCTTTTGACATAGAAACTCTTCCCTGTGGCCACATATTTAAGTTCATCTTCAAAGTCCTGTGGCGTGTCTATGATGCTTTACACTAGTTGATTGTTTACTATATTCCTGGTTGTGGTTCGAGGACCCGACCCCCGCGATGTGAAATGAATACACAAGGACACGTGATATAAGGTTAATGGGCATGGAAAGGCCACAACCTTATTTATTACAGCAGTGAAAAGGTATTGGCTTAGGCATTGGATCTCTAAAACACGTGGGTTTATTCACCAGTAGGTGGAGCCTGTTGATGCTAATCCAACCGAGGGTCGTGCCATGGCCTCCCGCCAAGCAGGCATCGGACAGAACACACGACCGCCAGATTCCTTTAACGGAATACCCAAAAATTGAAACATATTTAAGTTCATCTTCAAAGTCCTGTGGCGTGTCTATGATGCTTTACACTAGTTGATTGTTTACTATATTCCTGGTTATCACTTGAAGCATGGGTAGGCAAACTAAGGCCCGGGGGCCGAATCCGGCCCAATCACCCAATCACTGCCTGCAGACAGTCCGGGAATCAGCATGTTTTTACATGAGTAGAATACGTCCTTTTATTTAAAATGCATCTCTGGGTTATTTGTGGGCCATAGGAATTCGTTCATCCCCCCCCCCAAAAAAATAATAATATAGTCCTGCCCCCCCCCCACAAGGTCTGAGGGACAGTGGACCGGCCCCCTGCTGAAAAAGTTTGCTGACCCCTGACTTGGAGGATGATCAAGGGTTCCTCAATAAGAATGTTAGCAATGGTGAACAGGTGTCCTTGAAAGACAGCTTCATCGTTGCTAATGTTCTTCAAAGATGAACAAAGCACGCCCATCTTCATTTCAAATGTTCAAGACTCTTCCAACCCTCTTTCCAAAATTATTGTGGAAAGTACAGGCTGTTCCTACAGGGTTGGGCAAAGCTAGGAAAGACCCACTTGTATGGGGGGGAAGCTCTTGCACTATCACCATACCTCTCAACTCCTACTGTCCCTCCTAAATTCTTCAAAACTTACAAGCTGTAGCAGGGGGTGAGAGAAGGCTCTTTTAAAAACCCATTGTTCCTCATTGTTTAAGGCTCTCTGCAATGAAGACTTCTAAGCATGCTTAAATCCTCCGTTGGCCACAGAACTCTGGTGAACTCATCCCAATAAATGAATACGGAGGAATAAATAACTTTTCTAAAAGAAAATGGAGTCCTGCTCAGAACTTCTCTTTCTAGCATCAATAATGCAATCTCCAAACATACTCAGAAATCTTCAGAGTAAGGGAAGAAATAGTTTAGAGGAGGACAAGCTCATGGCTTAAGTCTGGCAACTGTTCTTCATTTCTTAATTCCTCCAGGAATGAATAAGGAGGATTTAAAATTTTAAAAACCTCAATGGCTACAGGATTTACAAACTGAAAAGTTATTATTTCAACCCTCCTTCCACCCAAATTCTGAAGTAGTTCCCAGTTTCTCTTCCTCTTCCTCCATAAAGTATGGCTGCAGGCAGTGATGGGCTTGTTAATACAGCCCAATTCCAGTCAGTGTAGGTGAAGCTCTGCAGACCTGGTCACTGTCCTATGTTTAACTGAGTCTCCTGTCTGGTGGAACAAGATGAGGGTCAATGTTGCGACATGACAGTTCATGGAGAGGTTTCTCCCAAGTGCTAAGCTTGAATATTACTCATTGCTCTATACTAGCTAACCATGCCAACGTCATTGTAATGTAGCTCTGGTGGTTGCACTATCCACCTTTTATGTAAAATTCCCTTGCCAAATTTTAAACAGCCTTTGCCCTAATTTCTGTACCTTAGCAAGCCTGTTCATACATTATGGCTGTCCTGATTTGCATATTCACTTTCTTCACAGGACAGCAGCCCCTGCTCTGTACAAAATGCAGAAACCACTTTAAATACATTTGTATTTCATTTTAGTCCATATTCTTTATCCATGGAGCCTGATTCCATCCTGTGCATGCTTTCTCAGAAGCAAGTCTCACTAGGTTCAATTGTAAGTTATTAGGATTGCAGTCAGAGAACCCATTATTATACATAATTACCTGGAAATAATCCTGCCGAGTTTAAAATGGGTTTCCTCTCATGTAACTGTGTAAATGATTTTAGTCTTACAGAGGCAAAATCGTTCAACTTTAGATCCATGGTAGACAGCCAGAGAGAGAGAGAGAGAGAATAAAACTGATACCGATATTAGGTCGCATGCCTGGTTAAGAGAAATCACCAGTCTTCCAGAATATGCTATTTATGAATCGCACATACTTCAGGTACTAAATGCCAAGGCAGCAGCATAAATCTTTGCCACCGCTGACACTCAACTCACATGACCATGTAGTATTACATCAATTTACCTCAGCAAAGGTGATGGAGGAGACAAGTAGCTGCAAATCTGTAGTCAAATTTTTCTAGGCTCATCATTTCAAATGATCTCCTTTCTAACATCCAGAATTGACAAAAATCTCTTGGGTGGTCCCCCCTGTTGCTTCTGAATGTCCTCCCTCTCCTTGTGAAATAATTACTTTCACAATAAACAACTAGGATGTTACAAACAGTGGTACATGACGATGACTTCAGGACTGTGAAGGGGAGTGAACGGCAAGAGAAAAAGAAATGCTGTTTACAAGAAGTGCCAGTGACATGCAGAAGAGACAGACATAGACTCTAATTTAACAGTCAGAAAGTCCATTGCATTACAAAGGATAAAAAAAATTCTCCATTCATTTCTAGAAAAGAAATTGGCATGTGGCACATACGGCATTGTGGTTCAATTAGCAAGGGGCTACTTGACAGGTAGAACCATCTGGCATGCAAGTGTTTGATTTTGCATTTGCTAGTTTGCAACCAGTAGGCACATACTCTCAGTAGTACCTGTAATAGCCAAGCAAGAGAAATTATTTTATCTTTTTGTTTTGGTTGCTAGTGCCAGGAACCATGGATTTCACATTATGATTTTAGTTGCTTATGTGAAATGGTGCCCATGGGACTTAGCTTGATTTTACCCGCACTAGGGACAGGGCAGTTTTCTGATGTAACCACTTAACATTGAAAGGGAGAAGTATGCATTTCTCAGGCTAGGTAGGAGGGAAGATGCAAGAAAAAGAGGTATAGCCAGATAGGAAGCTATAGGACAGTGGTGGGAAGCACATCAGCAAGGTCCTGTTTTCCCAGTAAAATTAAGTTTGGATTTTCTTCTGGTGACTTTGAATGTTGTTATCCTCCCAAATATTCCCAATGCTACTCCATATTTTTAAGGTCTGAAATGTGTAAAGTAGGCTTGATGAAGAATAAATATATTGTTTTAACTGAATCAATCTGTCTAAATTCATCACTGTTATTACAGTGGTACCTTGATTTTTGAACTAAATCCATTCCAGAAGTCCGTCTGAATTCCAAAATGTTTGAAAACTGAAAGCAGAAGCCTCAAAACGGAAGCTTCAATATGAAAAACTCAAAGCGGAAGCCACATTTCCTGTTTGACTTCTGAGGTGCGTTCGAAAACCAAGGCATTTACTTTCGGGTTTTCGGCATTCGAGTTCCAAAACGTTCAACTATGGAGGCGTTTGAAAACTGAGGTACCACTGTATTAGATATTGAAACTATTGCAATACACACTAAGAAAGTACAACACTTATAAAGAACATAAGTTGCTATCACACAGTTGGAAAAAACCAACGATTATTTGCTGGTATTCATTATGCCACCTTGTCTGTCACTGTACAGGGAATTTGAGATCCCATACCACTGAAGCAAAACCTACATACCTCAAAGGCATTTTGGCAAATCCAGATTCTGCAGATACAAACTCCATCTTTTAGAAAAAATTCTGTGTAAGGTTCTATTAAGGCATATATTTCAGATTATAAGGAGTGTCTCCACCCCCATCGTTCAGCCCAGACAATGAGGTCCTCCTCCGAGGGTCTTCTGCTGCTTCCCTCACAGCAAGAAGTGAAGTTACTAGGAATCAGGCAGAGGGCCTTCTCAGTAGTGGTGCCCTCCCTGTAGAACACCTTCCCTTCATATATCAAGGAAATAATGGCCAGATATAAAAGCACAATGTTTCTGAATAGGGTTCTGGTTGGAATATGGAAAGCACATAAACATTTTATCTGTTATTGAATAGGATCGATGGGTTCAGGGTAGTATCTTCTTTCATTCTCAAGGGGTGCAAATACCAACTGAATTACGTGAATTAAAAGTTTCATAAAATAAGAATACTAGAAAGCCCTACTGGATCAGCCAGTTGCCCATGTAGTGCAGCATCCTGTTCTCATGGTGGCCAATCAGATGCCTATGGGAAGCCCACAAATAGGACCTGAGCACAACAGCACTCTGGTATTCAGAAGCCTATAGCTTCTGACAGTGGAGATAATGGAGTGACTGGCTTTGCTTAAATATCATTCTGAGGTAGCCTTCATTTATGTACAAGAGACATAGACACATGTTTCTTCAATTCTTGACACAGCTATTTGTGTTATGCCTAACCACTTCCTCCCACTTAGTGCACAGGGTTGTAACAAAAATATTTTTATTACCCAAAAAGAACATATTAACATAAAATTCTGCATGCGTATTAGCACTGACATTCCCTCTCTCCCCGAGGCTGTTGGCAACCCAACTTGTGACATTTCGTTTTCCTTGGTGAAGGCTCGCAAACTTGACTTATCAAAATAAGAACTGATTTAGAATGCCCAAGCTTCTTTCTGTCTTAACACATTTACCTTCAAAGTTTAACTTGGTGAGATAGATTCAGGTCTGTTGGTTCATAACACCCATATTGAGTCTGCCATCTCTAGGTTAACAATAGCTGAAGGGCAACGAAACTATTCCTGGTCTCAACATATAGTTATATTCTGGGTAAAGCACAGCAGTTGAGGGTATACAGGAATTTAACGGGACATTTTCGAGCTCACTTGGGGGGGCACATGTTTGAAAGGTCTACCAGCCATGCTTAACTTTGCTGCATATTTTCTGATTCTAAATCTCTGCTGGGGTTCTCTCACTAAACAGTCCTTGCCCCAAACTTGAATCTTGGCATTCAGAGAATTCTGCTTCTATATATATAACAAAAAGGGGAGAACAAATAAACACATTGTTGTGTGCTGAGGAGGGGAGAGAGAAGGCAATGTTGCAGAGAAAACTGTCCATTACCTCCTCTGTCCCACCCCCTCACCACCCAAACCCTAATTGAACACTAGAGTTTGGGACCCACATTGGGTCAGGCCATGCACAGAGTGAACTGAAAATGAAACAAGGGCCGATCAAGATGGCCAACTCAGGCCCCAAACCAATCAGAGGCACCTTGCACCTTATTATCCCAATCTACACAACTTTGTATTTAGTTTTGCATAGCAATTTTCTCCTTTTTGTATGTTATTTCCCCTGTATTTTCATGCATAGTTTACCCTACTAGATACATACCATATATGCCACATTGCATGGCTAGAAAAATGCATCGCAAAATTTGTAGAAGTGTGAATTCAAAAGGACGGCTGTCTTTATGTATTATTTTGGAAAATGTGAATTGTATAAATGAGAATTGGGCCAAATTTCCCCTCCACCTCTAATTAAAATCAACTTACATCTCCATAAAATTAGAAAACAGGAGCTGAGGGTCTCAATGTGCTTGGACAAAATGATGGCAGGTGAACAGCTACAGATCTAAATTGGACCAAAATATCAACACCTCAAAATGAGAGTGCTTTGGGAAATCGTGTGAAACATGCAACATTCCAGTTTCTCATTAACAAAAAGTGAATTTCTGCAGGGGTAATTCTGGAATTACTGTTGAGAGCTGCAAGTTGGATGCTTAGGACTGACCGTATGATTCAGTTCAATGCCACTCCATCAGTTCAGAAATTCATAATTTGTGAAAAATAAATAGGCAAAGAGACCAAACCCATAATATATATGTGGCTCTCTTTTCATATAAATTATGCATCATTTGACTTCTTATTTAATAATTAATATTGATGTTTCCTGAGCCCTTAACAGCCTGTACAACATGTTGATTTAGAGCTATTTGATTTTTAATTTAAAAGAAGAAAAGACAATACTCTGGAACTAATTCAGAAAGCCTGTACAGGGGGGAAAAAGTCTTATTAGATTATCCCTGGCCCAGCAGTCAGGGACACAGAGACGTAAAAGGGCTTACATGACACATTTTTATAATGACTTATTGCTCGGTTATCTGAAAAAATAGTTCCGAGTTATAATTAGCCAGGCATTTCGCTGCTTTAAGAGGCAAAGATTCCTATCAGTAATACACCTGAACATTTGCATTTTAATGGGCCAAAGATGTATATCAGCAAAAGCACTGACTAATGCTCTCTTATCACTAGCAATAATGCAAAAATATAGCTTAGGAAGGTAACCTATCTGCCGTGCACCCGGTCTGATCAATAAAGGACAGACATCGGGCACAACAAGCCAGACCTAAATGTCATCATATTGACATGTTTACAAATAACTCTACAATGCTTTCGGTGCAGGTTAAGGCCAAAACATATTGATGCAGTGAACGTGTAAAATAAAATAAAAAAAATCAGTTAATTGCAGTAGATTATGGGCTCCAGATCCATTCTTCCTATGCTGTTGAGCAGGAGAAAGAAAGAAAATGTGTTCTGTAGAACTGTGCAGACTATATACAAATTGATATACAAGGCAAAACATTTAAATCCTTTGATAGATTAAAAAAAAACCTTGCTCAGACCAAATCTTGCACTGCTTCGTACTGCATATACAGCCAATAAATCAGTTGGCATTACCTTTTTGTTTCTTGTTGGTACCATCGTAATCTGTGTAAAACAAAGCCTCTGAGTACCAGAAATCATTTTTTAAGTACGTGCGCTACTGCAAAAGCAAGAGATTGTTCCACATTTCCTAAGGAAAGTTCCTTCCATCATAACAGCGCAGAAGTGTTAGTGTGCTTTCAGGTACCATCCGTGTGATAGATAAAACATTATGCGGAATAAAAGGAGTAAAGAAAATCTGTGTATTTTATCTACTTGTTTAGTTCACAGCTCCATTGTGTTAGTAGACATATAGCCAGGAGCTGCTGAATCAAAACAGAAGACCTGCAAAGTCCACAGGCGGTAGAGGCCTCAATTCTTCATTCAGGAATGCGGATTATCTGGTCGTGGGATATGTCTCACCCCTAATCTGACCCAGGCTACTTGACTCAATCAGTCTATCCTAGCTGCAAGTGGAAGTACCGATACTGAAGAAATGAACCTATGCTGCCAATTCTCATAGTAGACCAGTATAAAGTAAGCAGCACATAAGCGGCACACAAAACACTACCAAACCATTCTACATTCTAAAACTTATGTTAATAATCCAAAAATTGAGAGAGCAATGTACAAGATCTACTACAGAAGCCACAAACAGAAAACTCATTCAAATTGTGTCCTTTTTTTGATGTGAGATCATGGTGGCCATTTTGGGTACCGCGCTCTTGCACCGTGATCTCACCCCCCAAAAAATGCACTTTGGGGGTACTGCAATCTCATGTGGCACCCAAAAATGTGAGATTGCACCACCAAAACTTTTTTCAGAGTGTGATCTTTTTGCAGGTCACATGACTCACCTGGGAGCACATCCTGGTTTTTTTATCTGAAAAAGTTGGATGGTATGCCTGAAGACCTAATCATGGCATCACTGATGGGCAAGACCCTTAGGTCAGTAGCATAAGAAAGGGCCTTTTTTGCTTGGTTCCCCATTTATGGAACTGCCACTCGGGATTAGATTGGCACCCCCAATTGATGGTATTTTAGGTGCCACCTGAAATTATTCTTATTTCAACTGCTGAAATTGTTTGTTGCTGTTGTGTTAAAGTTGGGATGAATGTGTCATAATGTGAATTGATATATCTGTATGATTTTATGCTTCAGTTACTTTGGGCTCTAGTTAGGAGGTCAGGTATAAGAACAATTATAAACAACAAGAATGATAAATAAAATCCCAACCCTTGTATTTTCACCATTTAATCAGGATCAAATTGGACAAGGGGTGAGAGGAGGACCTTTATCAAAAACCTGTTTGCAATATCTCAAACACTCATATTCAGTATTAACTGCCCATTAAACCCTGTCAATCCACATTAGTTTGCCTTAAGCGTGTCTAAATCTAAACATTTCTCTTTAACTGGCATTAGGATCAGGTTATTAGGATATAACTTTTTTATTTAAAAATGATGCAGACATAATATTAGCATACATGTCCTTCAGATCCCTTTCTGCCATGTGATTTATAGACAAATAAAAATTGTCCGCTCTTTCACAAAACTCAAGTCTTCATCTTTCATAGGCTATACAAGTGCTCGGGGACAGTAATCGCAAGTACAGTGATTGAGTTACCTGTAGCTATTTCATAGCCACATTATTTGATGATGATAAACTGGTCTTCCTGGAAGACACTGGGTGGTAACTATTGTATGACTAGCATTTACATATTTCGAAAACCATAGGTTCACATAAAAAGTGATGTCTTCATTAGATTATTGCAGTGAAGTGTGTATGGGGTTGCTTTTGAAGACTTGCTTTGAATGAAAATCTCAGTTAATGCAAAACATGGAAGCTAGTTTACTGACTTGTATCAGATGGAGGGAAAACATCTCACTGGTGTAGGAAAATCACTGCCCTCTTTATATTTCCAGGCAGGCAGGGTCAACATTCTAAGTATGATATTTTTAAAAAGCTTGAGACCACTTGAGTTTCTGAAGGACCATCTGCTCCTACGCAAATCTGCTCAGGCACTCACATCTTTCTGAGGGGTTTCTACCTTTATGATTTTATCTGCTGAGAATGTTTATAGTTGGTGTGGCTAGCCTGTAGCCTGGATCCAACTCCCAGGAAAGCTTTTTGTACAGCCAAGACACCTGATTCAACAGGCTTGTGTAGCTGGATCCGTCTCATGAAGGACAGAGTGCTCAGATCTGCTCCTAGACGGGGGAAGAAAATAGAAAGACTGGAAGCTGGGAGGAGGGAGGAAGAGCACTAGAACAGAGGGGAGAGCAAATCTAATTCTCAAGGGGAGGAGGGAAAAGAAAATTGCTAGCTGGGAAGCAGCAGTCTAAAGCATCCTTCCAACACTATCTGTGGATCTTGGGTTAGAGAAGTGGACAGGAAAGGGCATGGAGAGAAGCAAGGAGGGGAGCGCTGATTGTGCATTGGGCAGGCAAGAAGACTGCTTAGCAAGCCTGTTTTAACTGTCTGCCTTGCTAAAATGAAGTCTCAGCTCTCTATCTCAGATTTAGATATTAGGGGGGAGGGGGGAGAGAAATTGGAGACTGAAATGCTCTTTAGCCCTGTGGAAAGAAAGAAAGAAAGAAAGAAAGAAAGAAAGAAAGAAAGAAAGAAAGAAAGACCCAGAACTGCTCTTCAGATCTTTGTCTGAAGTGGGTTTTTAACTGAATGAATTTCAAACACAGAGAGACACCACTTCCCTATAATGGGAACTCTCACTTATCAGGATTTCAAGTGGAGGACAGAGTTTGTAAGTGATGCCAACCAAACATGCTTAAAACCCTTCTTTAGATCTTGTAAATAATAATAATAATAATAATACTGGGCAATAAATTCATTTTTATTCATGTTTGAAAAATAATTTGGGTTAATCATCTGATTAATAAAATATTCTGATTTTGACTTTAGCTACAGTCAGACTTTGGACAAACCTACTTTCACTCTTTAGCTAAGTCCATCTTAACATGCAGCCCCCAGAGGGCTTGCAATAGGGTGGCCTTTGAACAGAAAAGGGCTATCTACCCCTGTTAATAGGCTGTGCTGCTTGCTGTACTGAAGTGTTTTATTATGCTTTGACTGTGGTTGCTTTTAAATTTTGCTCCAGTTGTCAGACTTTCATTAGATAAAATAATTATTATTAAATGGGTGATTACTGAATGCATGAAATGCATAATTTTTTTCACAAATACATTCTAAATAAATATAGATATTTGAACCTGTTTTCCCATTTATTTTATATACATGCTTCTTTGAGAATTTTTCTTAAACTGGAAAAAGTGCATACCCATCAACTGACCTGGAAAACCAGGGACATCCCATCCCCCCCCCCCCCGAGCACGATGGCCATTTTGGGTGTCTTGTTTTCTCGCAATTTTGGGCTGAAATCCACCCCCCAAAAAGCACTTTTTCTGGGTCTGTGATCTTGTGTGGGTCACATGACTCATGCGGGATTTCAGACCCGGAAGATGGTGTCTCGGATTTGGGCCATGTCATGTTGGATGGTATGAGAGTGGGGTATAAATCCTTAAACATAAAAATTTAAAAATACTTTCATTTTGATGAAAAACTATCATGATACCTATGTCATAACAGAGGACAGCTGTGTCATCTAATGTGAGCTTACCTAATATGTCTTAAAGGGAGTTGTTCATTCCTGGCCTGCCATAAGATTAAATAGTTTTACAGTGATGGAAGGAAGGGACAAAAATAAAGTGGTATAATAATGGGCACTACAGGATTTCTGCCTCATCAGGAGACTTAATTCTGGCATGATATATTCTCCTGAAAAAGAATTAGTGAAAATGACACTTTTACTCCTCTAAGCATCAAAAGGAATATTTCATTTAGGATCATTGGACTGCGTTCAGTAGTAAAACTGTCACTGTGTGAATAAGAGGAAACTTGAGAAAAGAAGCGTTTCCATTCTTCCTTGATTTTCAAAAATACTCCTCTAGTTTTACAAGAACTAGTTTCAGCACAGGAAAAGCATAGCAATTGCCCCCTTCCCTGTGCCTTGAGCAGATTTCTTCCCTCCTGTTCAACCACACCCCTTCCTTTTTCTCCTGTAGGCAGGGAAATCACCAAAGGGGGTCATGTGCACAGCCTCCTTTTTCATGTGCAGGACCTGATCCAGAAAGGGATTTCTGCAACAGCAGACAAAATTTAGAATCGCGCCCTTGATATGCTGAGTAGAGAGGTATAGGAATCGGCAAGATAAGCCCTGACTGAAAAATGAAAATAACTGGGCCAGCTGCAATGCTGAACCCTATTCTCTCATTTTATTACAAGTGGGGGAGGGGGGAATCCTCTGTTTGCACGTACTGAACCTGGCAATTAGGAGAACAAAAAAGGGAGAGGAAAGCACTCTGGTCCCGTAACTGAGCTACACTAAATGTGTATTCACACTGAAGCTGTCTTAGGTTGTAATGCTATACCCACATAGATAGGAGTAAGCCCAAGTTTCAATTTCAGTGAGGCTTACCAAATAAATATGTACAGAAGTGCACTGCCAGTGAAACTAGGCAGTGTACATAACATACATTTAAAGCCCCCCCCAAAAAAATCCCAAGAACAGAACTACAGTGGTACCTTGGGTTAAGTACTTAATTCATTCTGGAGGTCCGTTCTTAACCTGAAACTGTTCTTAACCTGAAGCACCACTTTAGCTAATGGGGCCTACAGCTGCTGCTGCGCCTCCAACGTGCGATTTCTGTTCTCATCCTGAAGCAAAGTTCTTAACCTGAGGTACTATTTCTGGGTTCTGAGTCTGTAACCTGAAGTGTATGTAACCTGAAGCGTATTTAACCCGAGGTACCACAGTACTATAGTATCCATAGCTGCAACAATCTAAAACAAGTCCAGCACTTAGCTTTGAAATGCTCTCGGTTTCCACTTGACTTTCTTCTTGACGGTGAACATGACTGTTAACACCTTCAAGTACATTTACTTAGCCACTTCAAGTAGGAGGAAAGTCAATATCTCATCCTCCCCTTTTCCCCTTCAAAAAAGGTAATTTTAAGAGAAAGAAGGGGAAAGGTTCTCTGTCCCCCCAGTTCTGTGCTGGAGTAGGATGGGTGTCAGGTTTAAAAGAGAGAGAGATTTGACATGGGCAACAGAAGCAATGTCTGCGAGCATCTCCACGAATTGCCAGATTGGAATACCAATTCGTGTCTTGGATTTGGGAGATTAGGAGTCCAAGCCACCCCTCAGCCATGAAGCTCACTGGATGACCTTGGGTCAGTCACTATCTCTCAGGCTGACCTACCTTAGAGGGTTATTGTGAGGATAAAATGAGGTGGTGGAGAACTGTGTATGCCACCTTGAGCCCATTGCAGGATATAAATGTAAATCAATCAGTCAGTATTAAGTTAGAAATAACAGGTGTTAGCAGCAGGAGGCCCCATTAGCTAAAGTGGTGCTTCAGGTTAAGAACAGTTTCAGATTAAGTACGGACCTCCGGAACGAATTAAATACTTAACCTGAGGTACCACTGTTGAAACATCGCCACCCGACCCCACCCATCTCCCCCCCTCCACCCCTTTTCTTCCTAATGTCTCAACATATGAAACTGATTTGTAAAAACGTTACATGGAAAAAATACGAGAGACATTACACATACTTCTGTAAAACAAGAAAATCTTTAACAATAATAATAATAACACTGGGCAACAATTTTTTACTTTTTGAATGTTGTCTAGATTTCTACAACTGATTTAGGGTATTTTTGCACTGCTGAATCAGGAAATGGCATCCGTTTCTCTCCATCAGGTCAGGTTTATTGTAAACTGAATGGTGGGCATTGATAAAGGTAAGTACATGTAAATTGCATGTTGCTTCACCATTTTTCAAACTTCAGGGCTTGAACTTCCGTTTCTTGGAACTCCTGGAATGCTCAGCGGCAGGGAGGTCTCTCTTCAGAGTCCAATAGTAGTCAGCCATCATGACTGCCTCCCAGCGACCCTGATACCTGGTCTCCATTTCTTTCATGTCCTGATGGAATCTCTCCCCCTGCTCGTCACTCATTGAACCCAGGCTCTCAGGAAACCGGTTCATATGTGACAATAGGTAGTGCATCTTGACGCTCATGTTGCAGCCCAGGTTTCTGAAAGCAGTCAGCATGTTGTTGACAAGTTCTGCATAGTTTCTGGCCTTATTGTTGCCAAGAAAGTTCTTCACTACCAGAACAAATGCCTTCCACGCTTCCAGTTCCACTTCGTTAATTGACTTTCCGAACTCTGGATCTCTGATATGCTGACGGATCTGAGGACCGTCAAAGATGCCAGCTTTCAACTTCTCCATGGTCAATCCTGGAAAAGCCTGGCACAAGTAAGTGAAGCAGTCACCATCCTTGTCCAGAGCCTTGGTGAACTGCTTGATTAAGCCGAGCTTGATGTGCAGCGGTGGGAAGAGTATTCTGTCTCTGTCCACCAGAGGGTCGTTGATGACGTTCCTTTTTTTGCAAGGCACCAATTCCTCCCGCACAGGCCAGTCCTTCTTCGTGTAATGCTGAGCACGGTCCCTACTATCCCACATGCACAGAAAACATGGGTACTTGGTGAAGCCAGACTGTTGTCCCAACAAAAAGTTCACCATCTTCAGGTCAACACAAATAAACCACTTATGCTGATCATAACCAATTTTCTCCAGCACATATTTCACCGCTTCATAGTTCTCCTTCAGTGTACTCGAGTGAGCCAGGGGTATAGAGGCAAACTGGTTGCCGTTGTGTAGCAGAACACATTTCAGTGATCGCTTGCTGCTGTCAATGAACAGTCTCCAATCTTTGGGTTTGTACTGTGGCACTCCATGCTTGAGCAGAAGCTGCGCAATATCTGCACAGTATACCAAGTCCTTCTCTTCCAAGAAAAAACGGAGGTACTCTTGATGCCTCTTGTGGAAGAAGCTGGTGCGAGCACTGTCAGAGAGGAGGTTTTTTTCCTTCAATCTAGATGCCAACAGTTCGGCAGAGTCCTTTGACAAGCTGAGGTCGTGAACTAGATCATTCAATTCCTTTTGGGAAAATGGATGTGGAGCATCATCTTCAAGAACCGCTTCTTCTTCATGTCCTTCAACACTGGAGGCATCTTCGTCACTAATGTCAGGAAGTTCTCCGAAGATAGGCACTGGAATTTCATCACAATGAGCTACAGGACGACGTGCTGATTGAAGATCAGGATACTTGAGGCTGCTCTGGTTCTTTCTGTTGACCCCAGCCACACCAATTTATGGAAGATTTCAAGGTTTTATGACTTCAAACTGATCCCTTTTCGACATAATCACCCAGAACTATCGGACCTGAATACTTCTTGTCATTAAAATAATCATTTCCAATCAAAACAATTATTCGACATGGCATTTTACCCCCACCAACTTCTTCTAAAATGTTCCACACAAGCGGGACTTCCGGGTCAGCGCCATCGTTAATGGCGGATTCCCTCTGAGTCTCGGAGGGACCAGCTCCGCGGGATCGGGTCTTTCCGCTGCGGCAAAGCGGGGGCCCTTTAAAAACCACAGGCGGGGGAAGCCTGTGAACGTGGGGACTCGGCGGGCACTTTTTGCGCCCCCCCCAAATTGCGAAGGAACCCTTTTAAGGGCTCCGGAGCGGGACGGGGTGAGCGGCACGGTGCTGAGAGTCGACTGTTTCTTCCGCGGAGTGAAGCCGCACAGCCGTTATCGGAGAGCGCTGACTTTTTCCTGGGACAATTGGACTTTGAAAGCAACTACCCGTGAGTAGGATTAAATTGGATTTAAAAGGGAAAAAAACAAGTTAATTCGATACCGAAGCGGGAAGGTATAAACAGGAAGTCTGCCTTCCTTTCTTGTAAATAGATCAAAGCAAAGAGACTGTAAAGCAGAAACTCGGAAAGACGTTTGGAAAAAGACTTAAATCTTAACATCTGGAAAGCGGTCTCCCCTCCGGATTGCAGGAGAGGAGGGGGGAAGGTTTGAACTGTATTTACCTGCGAAAAAAAGGGGGAAAGGAAGTTAAAATCCGCTGCCTAAAACCTGGGAACGGGCTGCCCCTAGATAAAGAATGTCGTTCAGTGGAAAGCCTATCGGTAAGCAGTAGACTTTTGACAGCTAACTCTGCAAAAGAGATACAGTGTTTCTGGACCTCTCCTGGTTCTAAAGTAACTGTTTAAGTGCAACTGAAACTGTTGTTTTTAGATGAATTGGGGGACTTATAAGGACTATTTTCATTTTTAAAAGTTGCAAGCTTTGGTGGTTACTGTGTCCCCCTAGAGGAGGTTTGACATTGCTACAATAACAACTGGGTCAGAGGAAAATTCCATTCCAAAACAACCTTTCAACTGTGGGATCGACCTTGAATTCTCATGAGAGTGTTATGGCAGATGGGAGAGGAAAGTTAGAGCTGGCGCAGGAAAAAACAACCAGGTCTGGCAGACCCTATTAGACAGATACTGCACAGCAGCGAAGGGCTTCAACATTTGGAGCATCTGGAACATCAGGGGCTGCTCCTCCACAGGTCAAACCAAAAGTTATGTCGTCCGAAGATGTTTTGGCACATGCACTTGGAAAAATTAATGAATCTTTGGAAAATTTAGCTAAACAGGTAGCCGAGACAAATAAACAAGTAGCTGAAGCATCAGTTAAAATTGACCTGAATACTACAAGCATTAATAATTTGGGACAGAAGGTGACTACCAATACAGAGTCTATTGAAAAATTATTACAGGAATCTGCTTCGACCCGAAAGATAGCCGAAGAAGCAAAAGATATAGCAACTGCTACTCAAGAGAAGATACCACCGGTATATAAGCAATTGGAGGACCACGGTTTGACATTGTCTATGATTGAATTGAAAGAAAAACAAAGAAATCTAAGAATCAGGGCTGTACCAGAACGTGAGAAAGACAGTTACAGATGGGTAGCCGTGTTGGTCTGCCATAGTCGAAGTAAAAAATTCTTTCCTGTAGCACCTTAAAGACCAACTAAGTTAGTTCTTGGTATAAGCTTTCGTGTGCATGCACACTTCTTCAGATACACAGTGTGTATCTGAAGAAGTGTGCATGCACACGAAAGCTTATACCAAGAACTAACTTAGTTGGTCTTTAAGGTGCTACAGGAAAGAATTTTTTACTGTGAGAAAGACAATTTGGCTGAATTCCTTACACAGGAATTTACAGATTTTTGGCAACAGAACTTGGGGAAGGAAGAATTTAAGATAGTGAATGCATTTAGACTTGGAAGAGGACAAAGGAGGAACAAGGCTAGGGACTGCTTGATTACTCTTCGAACAAAAGAGGAGAGAGATAAAATTTTGAATCTGCACTATCAAAAGACTTTGGAAATTTACGACTCAAGTGTGGAGATATTTAAGGACATTCCAAAACATCTTTTGGACTTAAGGTCAAATTACGGAGACCTAGTAGCCCTGTTGAGAAGAAATAGAATTCTCTTTAGGTGGGAATTTCCTCAAGGCCTATCCTTTAAATACAAAGGAAGAAAGATAAAAATAAGATCAGTTAACGATAAAGATAGGTTTCTGAAAGATCACGAAGAAGACCTACAGAAAGAAGCGGAATCCGGAGAAGAGCCAAAAACACTGGAAAAAGGAATACTGGACATAGCAAACTTATCTTTTGGATTGCACGGCCCAGAGAAAGAGACACCATCGACAGAACAAGAACAGACACTTGGCACAGTTGGAGGTAAAGCGAAGTAACCCCATCATGGCTCTGCAACTGTTAAGTTGGAATTGTAATGGTTTGAACTCTCCTCGAAAGAGAAAAAGTGTTTTTCATTTACTAAAAAAGGAACAATTGGACTTGATTTGCTTACAAGAAACACATGTAACAAGGTTACACAGGAAACTACTGATTAATAAAAGATTGGGACAGGAGTTTATTTCATCTGACAAAGTTAAAAAAAGAGGAGTTGTGATATATGCAAAGGAGAGACTATCACCGAAATTAATTTTTAAAGATGAACAAGGCAGATTTTTGGCAATTGAAATTCAAGTTCAAGGAGAGAAATTTTTGATCGTAGGAATTTATGCACCGAATGAGGGGAAATCTGAATTCTTTAAAAAGTTGCATGAGACTTTATTGGACTATTTGGATTACAATCTGATTCTGATGGGGGATATGAATGGAGTAGTATCTACAAACATGGACAAGGCACAAAGACAGGTAGTTACCAAGGATGGTAGACTACCGAAAACATTTTTTGAGATGACAGGCAATATGGACTTAGTGGACATTTGGAGAGTAAAGAACCCCCGGGAAGAGAGGGAACTTTCTTTTCTGAAGCCAAGATGACATGGACTAGAATTGATCAAATATGGGTAACTAGAGGAATGGCACCAAAGATAAAGAAAGTGGAAATCTGCCCAAAAACCTGCTCCGACCATAACGCTGTAAGGATGGAGATGAAACAAATATCAACTGGCTCCTTCAGATGGAGGATGAATGACACCTTATTTAGAGATGAAGAAGTCTATAAAAAGACCCAAAAAACTTTGAGAGATTATTTTGAAATAAATATGAACACCAATGTAGAAAAAAGAGTAATCTGGGACGCAAGTAAAGCTGTTATGAGAGGGTTTCTGATACAACAGAATGCAATAAAGAAGAGAAGTCAAAATGAGAAGAAAGATAAAATTTTGGAGAAAATAAAAGAAAGTGAGAAGAAACTGAGAGCAAAACCAAAGTCGCAGGAGATTCTGAGAGAAATAAAATTATATCAAGTACAATATATGGAAATGATGAATCAGGAAATAGAATGGAAAATTAAACAAATGAGACAAAAAACATTTGAATCAGCTAATAAATGTGGTAAATTGCTGGCCTGGCAAATGAAAAAAAGACAAAAATTAAATACTATCACAAACTTACAAGTGGAAGGAAAGAATATACATAACCCAATTGAGATTAGAGACTGTTTCCAGAGGTATTATAAACAATTATACACACAAGGGCCACAGAAAGAAATGGAAGAAATTTTTGAAGACAAATGGACTACAAAAAATCTCCCAAGAAAGCAAATTAATGTTGAAATATAAAATATCAGAACAGGAAGTAGAAGGTGCCATTCAAAATATGCAATTGGGCAAATCTCCAGGACCGGATGGGCTGACTTCTAGATATTATAGATCTTTGAAAGAGTGGCTATTACAACCTTTGAAGGAAGTCTGTAATGAAATATTGGAAGGGAAAAGGGCACCAGAGTCGTGGAAAGAGGCGTACATTACACTTATACCGAAAACAGAGACTGAAAAGTCTCAGCTTAAGAACTACCCCCCTATATCGTTACTTAATGTGGATTACAAAATTTTTGCAGACATTTTGGCCAAGAGATTGAAAAAAGTATTGATGGAAGAGATCCATAAAGACCAAGTGGGCTTTCTCCCAGGAAGACACTTGTCTGATAATTTGAGAAATATAATTGATATTTTGGAAAAACTAGAAGTGAATATAAACACTAAAGCAGTTCTGATATTTGTGGACGCGGAGAAAGCCTTTGACAATATCTCTTGGAGCTTCATGAAGAAGAACCTACAGGGGATGGGGGTAGGCCAAGGTTTTGAAAATGGTATAGGTGCAATATACTCTGAATAAAAGGCTAAATTAATTGTAAATAATGTGGTGACGGAAGAATTTAAGATAGAAAAAGGGACACAACAGGGGTGCCCAATCTCCCCACTGCTTTTTATATCGGTCCTGGAGGTTCTGCTGAATATGATTAGAAGGGACCGGTTGGTTAAAGGTATACAGGTCGGAGCCAAACAGTACAAACTGAGAGCATTTGCAGATGACTTAGTATTGACGTTACATGAGCCAGAATCTAGTACTAAAAGGGTTTTAGAACTAATTCAAGAATTTGGTCAAGTGGCAGGATTTAAACTGAACAAGTTAAAAACTAAGGTTTTAGAGAAAAATTTAACACTGAATGAAAGAGAGAGGTTTCAGAATGAGACAGGCCTGACTGTGGTTAAGAAAGTGAAATACCTGGGGATTAACATGACAGCCAAAAATGGGAACTTATTTAAAGATAATTATGAAAAATGTTGGACGGAAGTGAAAAAAGATTTAGAAATCTGGTCAAATTTGAAGCTTTCACTGTTGGGTCGTATTGCTGTGATAAAAATGAATGTATTGCCTAGAATGCTGTTTTTGTTTCAAACATTGCAAATTGTGGACAAGATGGACTGTTTCAAGAAGTGGCAGAGAGATATTTCTAGATTTGTCTGGCAGGGCAAGAAGCCCAGAATAAAATTTAAGATATTAACTGATGCAAAGGAAAGGGGTGGATTTGCCCTGCCAGACTTTAAACTTTACTATGAATCAGCAGCTTTTTGCTGGTTGAAATAATGGCTACTTCTTGAAAACACAGACATTTTGGACTTAGAAGGTTTTAACAATGTATTTGGATGGCATGCATATCTGTGGTATGACAAGGTTAAAGCGCATAAAGCATTTAAAAACCATATTGTCAGGAAAGCACTGTTTAATGTTTGGATAAGATACAAGGATTTGTTGGAAAACAAAACCCCAAGGTGGCTGTCACCGATGGAAGCAAAAGCTCTGAAAAGGCTCAATATGGAGGCCAATTGGCCGAAATATTGGGAAATTTTGGAACAAGATGGAGATAGACTGAAACTGCAGAGTTTTGAGAAACTAAAAAATAAAGTGTGAGACTGGCTTCATTATTATCAGATAATGGAGGCATATAATTTGGACAAGAAAATTGGCTTCCAGGTGGAAAAATCAAAATTAGAAACAGAACTGTTAGAACCCAAAACTAAGAATTTGTCAAGAATGTATAACTTGCTGTTGAAATGGAATACTCAGGATGAAACGGTGAAATCTGCTATGATTAAATGGGCACAAGATGTTGGACATAATATTATGTTTGCTGACTGGGAACAGTTATGGACCACAGGTATGAAGTTTACGGCATGTAATGTCCTAAGAGAGAATATTATGAAAATGATATACAGGTGGTACATGACCCCAGTCAAGCTTGCAAAAATCTATCATTTGCCCGACAATAAATGCTGGAAATGTAAAGAAACTGAAGGTACATTCTTTCACCTTTGGTGGACGTGCCCAAGGATTAAGGCCTTCTGGGAAATGTTTAATCTAATCAGGACAGAACTTTTTTTATGTATGCCACAACAGCAGCAAGAATACTCATTGCAAAGTATTGGAAGACACAAGATCTACCCACTCTGGAAGAATGGCAGATGAAGGTGATGGACTATATGGAACTGGCAGAAATGACGGGCAGAATCCAAGACCAGGGAGAAGAGTCGGTGGAAGAAGATTGGAAGAAATTCAAAGATTATCTACAGAAATATTGTAAAATTAATGAATGTTAGAATGATGTTGGATAGTAATTAAGTGGTTTCCAGCTGTAATGCTTTAAGGGAATATGAAAAAGGGTTATTAACAGGTAAAAATTTAATATTATTACTTTTAAAGGATTTGCTGAACCAACAGATTGAAGCGGAATACAAAAAAGGGAGGTATGAGGAGGTCCGGGAAATAAGTCAAAGGAAAATAAGTAATGGAAAATCTGTGTGTTTTTAACTATTTTTATTTTGTATTTTTGTCATTTTCTTTTTTCCCCCATTTTTATTGTAATATTTTTAAAAAATCTTAATAAATATATTATTTAAAAAAAATGTTC
Organism: Podarcis pityusensis; assembly: GCF_964106645.2. NCBI lineage: Eukaryota > Metazoa > Chordata > Lepidosauria > Squamata > Lacertidae > Podarcis > Podarcis pityusensis. Next base: position 58,401,158 of record NC_138029.1, read on the forward strand.
CACACAAGCGTACATGTGAACAAAAACGTAAAAAAATGACATGTGGCCATAGCTCAAAAACTTGACCTGATTGACCAAAACCAATGTGATTTTTGGATTCAGCACATCAGATTTGTCCTAAATCAACTGAAAAAACGCAGACAACAAATTTGTTGTTGACCAGTGTAGTAATAATAATAATAATAATAATAATAATAATAGAAATAACAGATGTTAGGGACTAAAAAGGAAGATCTCTCCATTATGCCACACTTGTGAGTTTTCCAGAGGCACTGAGTGACTGCTGGATCAAATGGTCCTTTGATATGATCCAGCAATGTAATTCTTAATGTTCTTAGTGGCTTTTCAAATATTTACAAACCCAGCTTCAGAAGCAAAATGTTACCAGATGTCAGGGAATGGTCTGGATCAGAGGATTGGGGAATGCATTCTGAGGCAGATCAGCTCCTCTCCAAAGAGGAAGAGGAGGGGAAAGATTTGTCCCCCTTGTTTCCAGAGTTTTCAGAAGCAGAGAGAGACACAGACACTGAGCAGTTTCCACAGGAGTTGCCTAGTTACGAGATCAGGAAAGGAAAGAGAGAAGGGAGGGAGCAGCTAGCAGAGATGTCATTAGAGAGCGTGGGGGACCCTCCCTTTCCAAGAACTAGGAGGTCCATCCATATTTGAGAACAGAGAATGCAGAGAGGAGGAGGAACTTTCCGCTAGCACCCAGAATGTTGCTGGAAGAGAAAGAGGGATGATTCAGAGTAGCCAACTGCTCTCCTTGTGGAGAGATGTGGATTTTTGCTTGCAACTGAATAAAAAGAACTATAAAATATAAACTTCTCGTCTACGAAGTGACTGAGGGGGAGGAGAGGACTCTTCACACCTGACAGCACTCTTGCTCAGGAAACATGTCTCTATTCTCTTTGGAAAACTACCATTCCATATTACAGGATTCAGCTGTAACACAAAATTGACCTCCAGTGCTAGAGAGACCTTGACCCTCTGTAGAGTTGGCTGTGTTTTGTCAAAGGAAGCTCTGCTGTAAGTCTGGTGCTGTTGATTCAGAAACTCACACATTTACCAATATACACAAGAGCACCTTAGGAACATGAGTTTAGGCAGGAGTGTACTCGGGAGGGAGCGCAGAGATGAGTTCAGAGCTATTCCAGAAAATGAGCTTTTATTAAGAAAGTAAAACAAAAGACAGTTTTAATTAGATAAGTCTTAGGTAGAAGGAACAGGCTTTCATAGGCTATAGGGCAGCTTTAGTTTGCAAAGATGGCTGGAGTGGGGAATAAAGACCAACACCCAGAACCCAGGAGTTGAGGAGTCAATCTGACCAGGTTCATCAATAGGAGTATAGCATCTAGATCAAGGGAAGTAATAGTGCCACTGTATTCTGCTCTGGTCAGACCTCACCTGGAGTACTGTGTCCAGTTCTGGGCGCCACAGTTCAAGAAGGACACTGACAAACTGGAACGTGTCCAGAGGAGGGCAACCAAAATGGTCAAAGGCCTGGAAACGATGCCTTATGAGGAACGGCTAAGGGAGCTGGGCATGTTTAGCCTGGAGAAGAGGAGGTTAAGGGGTGATATGATAGCCATGTTCAAATATATAAAAGGATGTCACATAGAGGAGGGAGAAAGGTTATTTTCTGCTGCTCCAGAGAAGCGGACACGGAGCAATGGATCCAAACTACAAGAAAGAAGATTCCACCTAAACATTAGGAAGAACTTCCTGACAGTAAGAGCTGTTCGACAGTGGAATTTGCTGCCAAGGAGTGTGGTGGAGTCTCCTTCTTTGGAGGTCTTTAAGCAGAGGCTTGACAACCATATGTCAGGAGTGCTCTGATGGTGTTTCCTGCTTGGCAGGGGGTTGGACTCGATGGCCCTTGTGGTCTCTTCCAACTCTATGATTCTATGATCCCACCAAGAATTTATGCCACTAATGGGATCTCACAGAGACTCAAAAGAGAGCTAGGTTGAGTTCACCCTGCCTGCTGAAGTCACACAGTTTTCAGGGCCTACTAGTGATTATGGTCTTAGAAACCAAACCATACAGAAGACTAGGGTGGAAGGATGATTTCCAGGTGCCTGAGGGGAGGACTTTGACCACTTTTCTTCAGGTGGATGTGTTGCAATGCTCCTTGAGAAGTTGCTCAGAAACACAGGGCTCTCAATAACCAATTAACAATTGGCACATGATGGAATCCACCTGCATGTGCATAGGCTAAAAGTGGGCAGAGAGCCAGAGGGGCGCACACACACACAGCTTGCCTCTAGCATTCCCACACATGCCAACTACTTTACCACTTTGCCTTGATTGAATGAGTCGACAGAGGAGATTAAGCTTAAGGGAGTCCAAGAGTTCCCAGGCATATGCATAGAATTTGGGGACACTGCTTGTTGTTTTTCAGTACACGGTGCTATTGGGAACTGCAGATAAAGTCTGTCCTAACTTACCAGCTGAACTTTCCAGACAAAATGAAGCCTTTTTTTATAGCATGGTGACTATCAAAATGAAGATGAGCCACCATAAAAAAAATGTCAAGGTTTTAGGGGATGCTCAGTAGTAGAGCACATGCGTTGCAGGCAAAAGGTATCAGACACCAGGTTTAGTCTCCATTATCTCCAGGCAGGGCTTCGAATGTACCTTCTCTGCAAGCTTGGAGAACCACTGCTGATCATTGTTGATCATACTAGATGAGCCAATGGTCTGCCTCAATACAAGGCAGCTTCTTATGTTCTTAAGTGTTCTGTATTCCTGAATGAGAGTAAAGTGCATTGTGTGGTAGCCATGTAGCAACAAGTTTATCACAGGTAAACTTACAGGTGCCACTCGCATGAAAAAGTCATACCGTCTATAGCATGTTTTGTTCTTTAGTCGTTTAGTTGTGTCTGACTCTTCGTGACCCCATGGACCAGAGCACGCCAGGCACTCCTGTCTTCCACTGCCTCCCACAGTTTGGTCAAATTCATGCTGGTAGCTTCGAGAACACTGTCCAACCATCTCGTCCTCTGTCGTCCCCTTCTCCTTGTGCCCTCAATCTTTCCCAACATCAGGGTCTTTTCCAGGGAGTCTTCTCTTCTCATGAGGTGGCCAAAGTATTGGAGCCTCAGCTTCACGATCTGTCCTTCCAGTGAGCACTCAGGGCTGATTTCCTGAAGAACGGATAGGTTTGATCTTCTTGCAGTCCATGGGACTCTCAAGAGTCTCCTCCAGCACCATAATTCAAAAGCATCAATTCTTTGGCGATCAGCCTTCTTTATGGCATATAGCATACCGTCCAACTTTTTCAGGCGCAAAACCGGGACGCGCATCTTCCAGGACATGTTCCTGGGAGAATCACGTGACCCGTGCCTCACTCTTGGCCTGAAAAAGTGCTTTTTTTGGGAAAGAGCACAGCACATGAGATCGTGGCACCCAAAATGGCTGCCGGCATCTGATGCAAAAAAGAGGGGGGGTGTCCCTTTTTCCGGGGCACGTGGAAGGTATGCTATAGGTTTCAAATTCTGTTTGTTTGTTTGTTTAATGCATAGAGTGCTACAGTTAGTGTTGGTTAAAAAAATAAGTCTGAATTTATTCAGATGTGAAACATGACAATGCCTGGAAAATTTAAGTTAGTCAGCATCTTCCCTCCAAGCAATGATTCATCCACTGCTGTTCTTGTTGCTATCACAAGGCCAATAAAAAAGATCAGATATGATTACCTAAAAGACAAACAACCCCCCCCCCCCCGCTTTCTTTGCACAGACCAATCTGCCTTTCCAGTTGTGCTATGGCATGTTTATCAGTTTATAGTGATTGCAGTAATGCAATTAAGTAATATGGAAAATCTATATCACACCATGCCATCTGCTTTTGACAGACAACCTTATGTGCTTTCTAGTGATCAATAAGCAAAAGGTAGAATGGCTGTTTAATTGCTTTTGTAATTCCCCATCAAAGCTTTAAAGTGGAGAAAAGAATGACCTTGTTTTTAATTTTTTTCAGTAACTTCATGCCCAAATGAAGTTTTGTATTTTCTACTAAATACAAAGAGATTTTGGGTGGGTGTGTCAGGGCCAAAGAGAAATTCCTTCATGGGCCACTTCCATTAAATGGCAGGCTTAACCCCTTCCCTGCTGGTGGCTTTCCCACTGCAGCAGTTCTTGACGTGTTTGCAAGGGCAGCAGAATGTGGGGTGCACAGAGTGGCAGCCTTCCAGCAGTGGCTCTGGGTTCACCAGGACAGGGGTGGGATAGGCAAGAGGTGGCGGCAGCTAGAGGGAAGGTTCACAGTAATGTACCCACTCATTTTTCCTCTCACTGTATCCCTTTATAAACTCAGTTTGCTTTGGTCCACTGCTCGCAAAATGCACAACAGCTCGGTTCATTCTTGCATTTTGAAAAAAATGTCATCATTTACTTTGATTCTCCAGGCTGTGTTGTGAGAACTCACTGGACAGTGGATTACACTATTTATGGTTCTTCCAGCTGTTGATCATTGCCAACTGCCACCAAGCACCCCTTTGCATGCTTCCCAAAGTGTTGTAATTTGCTTCTCTTGCACTGTGTCTTTGTTCTGGTCTTTGTGCAAGGTCAACAGAGCATTTAAATCACTCCCTTTGATTTAAATAATCCCTTTTAAATCACACCTGTTTTTCTTTCTTTCTTAATTTGATCCCCACACAAGGGACTCCTGGTTTATTTCAAGGGAAATAAAATCAAACTGAGGATTCAGTGGGGTCCCTTGCACTCCTTAAGCCACTCCTACTAGAATTTATTGTTTAAGAACTTTTTTGTTACCCCTGAGACAGAGCTGGAACATAGAGATGGTTGTGATTGCTTGTTCTATCCAGAAATGACTGGGCAGCACAGGAGATTGACAGAATGAAGTCCAGAGTGGTTCTAAATGTGAAATAATGTATTTAATATGAATGTAAGAGAATGGATATGGGGAATTGGAGGTTTGGGGTGGACAGTACCCCACTTGTATTAGGTGAGGAGCCTACATTGGGACTGTCTTCTATAAATTAGGGCACATGGCCATCCCAGGACATGTTCTCAAATTACTGTTTCCATAATAGTATTGACTATTGTCTTCTGTAAGTGAATGATTCTGAATTCTGAATTTTGCATTCCCACTCAATCCCTATCTCACTCATCTTGATCTCTGTGTTGCTGCTTTCTTATGCATATTATATTTAGCGTGTTCTCTCTATAGCAATACTGTGGCATCATTTAAAGGTGCACAATCAAGTTAGGGGATATTTGCCCAACACATTAATTTGGTCCTGTGAATTGGTCTTTAACTGTTACATGTTGTTCAGGTGAGAAAAGATAGATCATTTACCAGAAATCCCTCTTTAATAGGATTGTCTGAATTGCAAGGGGAGATTTGCAAGAAACTGATCTGCTATTAAATATCTCTACACCCCTTCCGCTCTCACTTTTAAAAGCAATTAAAGCTCGCAGGCTCAACCTCTTGTGACAATGACTCGTTACAAAAGGAGGAAGATTATTTAATTAGGTGACCCATAGAATAAACTGTGCATAAGGTTAAGCGTAATGGGTTGTTTTCCATATTTAAAAATAATGCTGGTTTAATGGATTTCAGACTTGTACATGCTATATGTATTTATCTTCATCCTTAATGAGCCTTAGCTCAATCTGGAAAAGGACAAAATAAACAGAGGCAACCAAATATTAACCTGCTTCCAGTCAACTATCAGAGACAGCTCTGTTGAGTGAGCAAAGCCTCATTAATTGCTTAGGAGGCAGAGACTGCAGTGTTCCTAATATAAAGGGTGATAGTACACAAAAGGCTTTAGAGAGAGAAAAGGGATATTTGTGCAGCATAAGAAAGTGCTATCAGCAGGAGTACTCATTTCAAGTAGCCACTTCCTTGTGACTTGAACAGACCGGCTGCTCACTGAGTTATGGTGATAGGGTGCTTTATTATTTTCATATAAGTTGCTACCAAATATCAATCCTAAACAGCTAGTCCTTACATTTGATTTTTAAATGATGTTATGTAAGAGATTGCAGGTATGACTCTTGTAGCATAAGATGTAAATCAAACTGGCTCAGGATATTGGTATGGAAATTATAGGACTGCTGAGCTATATCAGGGTGAGCATCGGTTACAGAGATTTGGTGGTGTTCTGTTCTTTGAAGGGAAAGAAAGGAGTGTAGAACGTTGAAACAATCCATTTTTGTGGAAGGGAAAAGGAACCAATCCTGTCCTCTTTTCCTTTCAACTTTTTGTAGATCAAGGCCAGGAGACCGGGCATCAGATGCTCACCTTGCTAGACTGAGCATCGGGGAAATTGTTCCACACTTTCCATAACTCTTTGTTTACTTACAATCTAATAACAGGACAAGAAATTCAGCTTTCATAAGGGCACAACTATAGGATCTGCGATCAAAGAATCAAAGAGGAAGGTCTCCTGTTATCCTAGAACCAGGCAATGCCTTCTACATCTCTTATTGAACTGGGTACATATGTCTCTTGATGGTGACGTGCAGCCGTATTCGCGACCTGCTGGTTGTTACATGGATCACATTTGTGTGTGATTCAGATTAAGGCCATCATTTTCAAAATAACTATGCAAAACAAAGCCAGAGTTTTGTTCATACCAGAAAACAGCCTTCCCTAACCTGGTGCTCTCCAGATGTTGGAGTGTCTAGTCAGCATGGCCAATGGTCTGAGATAATGGGAGAGTTACAGTTCAGATATATGGATGGAAGGTCACCATACAACATACAATATACAAGTTTCAACTATATATCCATCTTGATACTTTTATATTTAGAGCAGAATTTCAGAGAACCCATGTATTCCAAGGCAGAGCAGTAGTGCCATCGAGCCTGGGGCTCTGGACCTGCCTGGGAACGAATATCCTTGATTGTACCTCCACTCTACTTTCCCAGTTTTTTCCACCAGCACAACTGCTCTGAACTGACCAAGTACCATTAAGAAGGTGAAGGCATCCTCTCTACGTATATAGATAAGAAGCAAGCTTCCACTGATCTCAAAATGTCAATAAAGAAGTCCCAGTTTGTGTTCTCTGTTTGAGACAAATCCAGTGACCATAGACCCCCTTGAAAGAGACTTCCAGGCAATCTTTTCTACCCAAAATTCTGCACACTTGGTGAATTGTATATTCACTCACTTTTTGGAGGCATTACTGAAGGCTGTTCTTGCCACCTTCCCAAATGTGTTTGGTACATTGCAGCACTCTTGGATTTTCTCACTTTGGTAGAGAAAGCCAGGGACACTCTTTAACCAGTTGACCTTTGGGTTAACCATGTGTAAATGCAATGGGTGCAAGTCTTTCATTAGTACAGCTAGACCCTTGAAGGAAGTGGAGCATTTTTCAACTTGGAATATTGTTGTGGTTTTGACTATGCTGTTGTTGCTGTTATTATCGGTTCATTTAGATAAATATTGTTGCTTCCTCGTATCTCAGCTGTGTACGTGTGTTGGGAGGAACAACTGCACAGGCTTCCTAACTGGAATCTCATGTATTTCTGGGGTGAGGGGTCCAAACAAGACCCAGATAGAAATGAAAGAACATAACACCTAGGCACTGAAACAGGACCAGGATGGGGTTACATAAGCAATATGGCTTCTTTTTTACATGCATCATCATATTAGGTTACTGTATTTAATAGCAGTTACAAACCTCTGTGAATTTCTCTGTGCTTGCACACATGAAATACACTTCAGTCACCCCATCAGTCAAAGATACAGCACACACACACACACACACACACACACTATGGGATTGCATCTCTGCAATTCATACACTACTATGCTTGAATAATAGCATTTGTCTTTTTGTAGCTTTGTTACTTGCTTTTTTTAATCTGCATATGTTTTCTTTGGAAGGTAACAATAGCATTTTTGTCACTATCCATAAAAATGCTAAGAGACAAGAATTTTTCGAACTGCACAGTCGTTAAATTGAAGTGCGGAGAGCATCTTGTATGACAAAAATGAAATCCAGACATACCCGAATAAAATAGAAGAGATTAGCAACTGGAAAAAAAGGGAACAGATGGTTAAAAGCTTGATTCGGGGAGTTGCAGCCAATGGCTCAAATTTTAGCAGCATATGGGAAAGTTTTCAGGAAAGCACAGAATACAGAAACAAATTGTCTTAACTATATGGGAATAATTGGTTTAAAAAAAGCAATAAAGCTCTTTCCCCTATAAAAGAACTGTGATTAAAGAAAGGGATAATGGTGATGCTTTTGCTAAGGGTCCAAACTGTGATGTGCCATTTTCTCTAGGACACTCACTTATCTTTTTTTGGGGGGGGAATACCTTCCAGTTTGTGCAGTCTGATAATGTAGACAAGGTGATCCTTGGAAAGGTGAAACATTCTATGCCCATCCCTACTTGAAAGTGCTGGGGAGCAAGACAGGCCTACTGAATAAGAGAAGTGCTTAGAACGTTCTCTCCTGCTTTGAAGGAGGCTATGGTAAGACCATTCCTAAAATGAAATAGTATAGAGCATCATTTCATGTGCAGGGGGTTTCAGTGCCAACAACTGAATTTCACTTTTCCACCTAATCCTCAGAACGCAGTGGAGTCGATGAACCCGTGTCTGAACAGAAGAACATAGAAAGTTCCCTTATACAGAGTCAGATCATTTGCTCAATTTCAAAAGTAGGGGGCCCATGGCTTGGCTTTTGAAAAACAAGGGGTCCACATTACTTTTCAGTGCTATTTCTGATATGTTTGGGGTAGTTTAAGCAGTTTTTGTTGCAATGACTGTGCACCTCCCATCTCAGTCATTTCAAGAGTTCTGTGCTAGTGTTGGCTAGCTTTCACATATTTGAATGGTTACATTTTAATTTCAAGAAATGGTAGTTGGTGTTATCTATTAGTTGGTTATAATGCAATTTGTGATTTATAGCTTGTGATTGGCTTTGTTAATATGAAGCTGTTTAAGTGTGATTAAACGGAGAGGAGGTGTTAATTGCACTGTGATCTGTTAGTGTTCAGTTGTCCCTTGACCACCCTGAACATTAAAAATAACAAGTGACTATAATGAACTAAGAAAAGGTCCATAAAACCAAAATCAAGCCTGCCACTTGATTTTACATTGTCACATTACATTCAGTTTGATCCAGTTCAAGAGAGTTCAGATTTCCAGGGTTTGGAAAGGGCCAACGCAAAAGAGAAAAGCAGCTTAGGATACTTTCCTTATGATGTTGTAGCTGTCTCACTAACACTATTTCAGGGATAGAACAGCATGTAAAGAAGGCAGGATTCTTTTATCTTGCTCCTCAAAATGCAAGAATTACACCCCCCCCCCCAAAAAAAAGCAATCGTGAGGTATGCTTCTGTGACCAAGGTTATGTTTGTTCTGGCTGCAGCCTTCTATGTGATCTGTTCTCAGTGTCTCAATTTTCTTTTCTTGTTTCAAATTCCCTTTCTCATCATTTCCTGTCTGTACTGAGATTGCTCTGTGGAAATCTCTACTGATCTCTTCTATACTTAGCCACAAGGATTCTCTTCCATGATCATTCTCCTTGATCTCTCTTGAGGTTTTGGTACCCTTGTTCACTTTCTGCTTCTTAGCTCTCTTCGTTCTCTGAAATTTGGTGGACGGTTGTTGATTGGTTTCATGCACATCACACAAATCACTCTTTTGATGTCTACGCCAAGTGCTCTCCCCCATCTTCACTGTGCTTTAAAGCTAGAACTGCCAATCCAAACAAAAATAGCTTCCCCACTCCCATCTCCTCTCCCTCTCAAGCTCTGGGTCAACTTAGTTATGTTTTTTCAGGAAGACAGCCAAGACCACAGAGCTACCTGGATGCTTCAGGAGTCCCCAGTCCAATTTGAGGTACCTTGTTAATGGTGATTTCCAACTTGGAAATGTGGGAACCTTTCTTGAATCACAGCATTTTGCCTTGTAATTCATGGTGCACCCAGAGCTGATGTCCTCCTCGAATAGAAAGCTTTCATCACTAGTAGTCATTAATGGCCCTGTCCTCCAATAAACTTGTCCAATCACCTTTTAAATCCATCTAAGATGGTCACCATCACTGCATCCTGTGGCAGAAAACTCCATAGCTGTGTGAATAAGTACTTCCTTTTCTCCATCCTGAATTTGCTACCATTGTTTCATTGGATGACTCTGGCTTCTGGTAATATGAGAGAGGGAGAAAAAAATACCTCTCTGCCCACTTTTTCCACACACCATGCATAATATTATACACCTCTATCATGCCCTCCCCATACTCCATATCATTTCAAAATGTGTAGTGTTCCCATTTCTTCATGCTTTGGCCTCTTCTTATTCATCTTCATTGCTTTCTCTCTGTTCTCTTTATTCCCTTCATTCATCAAATGCTAATCTCCTTACTAAACTGCTGGTCCCTTGTGCAATTTCTCATCTGCGTGCTTTCTCTCTCGCTGCTTATGCGTGGAACTCCTCTTTGTTTCAGCTTGAAGAAATTATGAATGACACACCTTTTTCTTCCCTTTCTGTTTGACTTCTTTGACTCTCCTTCGACTTACAGGTCAATTATTATCTAGGTTTTCCTTAACTCTTTTGGCTTCGTTTGTGTCCCATTCAGCCAGTTCCTCGCTCTCCTTTTGTCTCATGCTTTTTGGAGCGTGAGCCTGCTGGCTGGGACCTGCACTGTAGATCCATGCATGGCGCTGGGTATATTTTGGATGATTTTATAAATAATACATTATGAGATTATGATATTTTAATCTGTGCTGGGGAAATAATGATTTTCCCAGAGGTAGTTAAGAAATGTGTTGCTGTTCACATAGCCATAGCCCCAGCAGATTAGGAAAAACAGATAATTTGGCTGCTTACTTAACAACTCGGGCCACTTCACACATGCATGTTTATAATTCATTGACTATAGCATCGTGAGATGGCTTCCATGTATAAATGAGCTATCACATATTAATAGACACAGAGGGGATTTTTACAGCACCTGGTGTCACCTCAGATGAAATAAGTGTCGGTAGAGACCTATCATACAGTCAGCTGAGAGTAATAAGTAATCAAGTCAATAAGTGTAGGCTCGTGTGAAGCAGCCGTTCTGAATACTTTTCAGGGTTTTCGCCCCACCGTTATTGTCCCATATATTGCAAGTTGCTAGCTCTAACACTTTCATTAGAACTGTAACAACTTTTAGGAGTTCAGTCAAAGCAACAGCTGCTGAAATCTTCAGTAGCTCAGCTTTATTTTATTTTATTTTACAGTATACTAACCCAAAAGACCTCGAGCCACAAGGAAAGCTGTTTGTGAGAAATGACTTGATTTTTGAACATTTGGAGGAGATGGCACCCTTAACATTTTTACGACCCCTTCAAAACCTATTAGCATGAACAGAATACCTCCCTCTGTTGATTTTACAAGGCTTTTTTAAAAAAAAATAGGCATAATGCTGCAGGTAATTGTGTAGAAAAATATGCATATTAAATATTATGTTTACTGGCATATGTTACGGCATACGATAAGCATTCTCGTTCGGTAAGCAATTTTATAGGGGCCTCAAGAATAAAACAGGAAATTAAAGGCAAACCACACTATAACCCACATTTTCAGTCTGTGGGGATTTTAATGGGACTGATTCCAAAGCTAACTAATGAGAAAATGAATTTCTGAGCACTCTGAAGAAGCATCCTGGACTCATGTGGCTGAATGGGAAACAATGTTCAGCCTGGGAATTTAACCTATGCAGGGTTTCCTTGTCATTCACATTGTATATTTTATTCAGTCAGCTTTGGAAATGTGCACACAGTCGGTGAGAATATTAAACACAGCATTTCCAGGCAAGGTAACAGCATCCCACAAAGTGCATTAGCAAACCCAAGCAGATGAATAAGAACAAGCTTTCCTTCCATTAGGTTTGTCACACTGACAGTATTAAGCCATCCTGAGAGCTCCTCGTAGTCTGGGGGATCAGCAATTGTTTTCTTTCCTGTAGGAACGTTTGCTGGTCTCTTACCATACTTGAATTATGGGGAATGAGATAGGGAGGCCTCAGCAAACTCCACAAGTCCACTGCCCCTCCAATTATAGCTAAAACAAGAGGTCCCAGCCCCAGTCCCTAAGAAGTACCAGAGAATTCAAGTGGTCTGGCCCTCCTTTGGTCTCTTTAATAGTCAAGCATTCATCTAATAGGAGCTGTTCTTAAGAACATCTGATAGCTAGCATTGTACCTTTGGTGGAAACTGGTATTCATTATAAGATGCCATTCTAGATTACTAAGATTCCAAGGATTTCAGCCATAATTTTGTTGTTAATAACCACCTAGATAAAGTGCTGAAGAGCAGAAAAAAGGGCTTGTTTCTACAGTACACCTTTGCTCACAAATCCTGGCCTTGTCAGGCACACATTTGCATGAACAAATATGCTCCCCTTGCCACGCATCTTTAGCTCTATGGATTGCTCATTGCTTTCCTTTATTTCACAAATTTTTATTCTGCCCTTCAGCACTCCTATTTTCAGGGTGAATTAACAATTGCAGACAACAATAAAGAATTATATGGCAATAAAGGAAAACGAACACAAAGAAAAACAGCACATACAATTGCAGCATAAAAATCAGCATCACCAGAGATGAGATTCAAAGGCTGAGGCAAATAAGTGGCTCCTGAAAAGATATAGGATTGGGTTGAGACAAACATTTCTGGGTTCCCCAATTGTAGCCCAAGATGTTTTCTGAAAGGTTGGGTATTGCTTTTGTGGTATCTGAACATGGCTTTGGTCCAACTATTTGAGAGGAAGAGCTTCTTTGCATCTATTTGAGAGCTGTTGTGGAGGCACCTACACCATTACAGGTTTGTGTTAAGAAGGTCTGCAGTGTGTGAGCTGGGAAATCATAGATCTAGAAGGTGGCAGTATAGTTGCATAATTGTAGCAGAGCATCTTCCAGATGACACCATTATGGGAACTGTTGTGATCTCTTGCTTCTCAGGAAAGATGGAAGTTAACCATCAGCAAGCACTAGGAAGCTCTGCATGCATTCCAAATATGTGTTCTAAATATGAACATGACATCCACATTTCTTGTGGGGCATTTTGTGTGTCTTTAAATATGTATTTACTATTCTTCTCCCAACTTCTGTACTAACACCTCACTTGGGTAGTTGTTGCTCCTCATATGTCAGTTGGCCGTGAGTCAAGAAATTGCTTTTGCCTCTTTGGTTTCTGGATCACATCTTCTAAACCAGCTCCCTGTCCTAGTCATATAATCTTGCTTTATGCCCCAACAGCTGGTTCTGTTACTCCTTCTGCTTTATTTCAGCTAATAAAGCATGCCACTCTCAGGGCTTAGCAGAGTCTTTCTTCTCCAGGTACTCCCCTTTTTAACAAAGCAATATTGCATCGTCAACTCTGCACGTTCACTGCAGCTGGAAGCAGAAAGGTAAGCAACACTTTAGCCTGCCAACCGCACCTTTGTGCTTATAGCCTTGTGCTTCTCTTACATTAGGCAAAACATGGGAATTACCCTTTTGTTCTTGATTTATGCAATTTGTTTATTTTCTAAAAAATAGAAATACAAATTCCTACATAAACACCTATGCTTTCAAGCCTCTTGAATGCACAACTGCATGCCAAATGGCAGCCTATATTAATAAAAAGAATGAGTTATGACTGTGTCTTAATAGACACAATGTGCCAGGTACATCTGCTAAAACAAGAAAAAAATATTGGTGCTAGTTGGGGCAGCACACTTGCACAGCAGCTACTGTGATGCAGTAATTAGAGCGCTGGACTAGGAAGGCAGGGTTCAAATCTCCGGTGGCCCATAACCTTGGACCAGTCATCAACTTCCAACATATCCTACCTTACAAGGTTGTTGTGAGGCTGATACAGAGAGAGAGAGAGTCATGTACACCACCTGAAGCTCTTTGGAAGAGAAGTGGAATATAAATGCAATAATAAATAAATGAAATGATGCAAACTTGAGCCCTGTTATTAGCTACTAACATGAGTTTGACCAAACTGTGGGAGGCAGTGGAAGACAGGAGTGCCTGGAGTGCTCTGGTCCATGGGGTCACGAAGAGTCGGACATGACTAAATGACTAAACAACAACAAAATTAGTGCAGCAGAATGGCAGAATCCAATGGGTGCCTTTCATTTGTAGAATATGTTATGCAACTGTCTAGTGCAACTACTCAGGGACACTTAAGCTTTGTGCCCTGCTTCTTGTACAGCTACTTCAGCAACAATGTCAGCAGCCACATTTCTTATGGTATTGTTATGCTGGATCTCTCCCTGTGAAGACTGGCTTCACAGAAGCACTTTTCTTAGCTTGCCTTCTGTGCCTTGATGAACAACTTCATGACAGAACAAAATTCAACAGGTTGTGGTTTCCCAGAGCTTCACTTGCGTTTGTGGAACTGTTGCAGCTGCTGTTGTATTCTGCCTGCTGGAACCCTGCCAGCAGTCCCTAACCTCATGTTGTTGGCAAGGTCTTAGGCAAGGCCTACGAAGCTCATATAGGTGTTATTTGACATTCAAGAAACTGGTCTACTTCAGCCTATGGCCTGCCCCAAAGAGAGGGACATAGTGATGCGATAGTTTTACCCTAGGTATTTTGGATCCTAGGCTGAAAGATTACCTCTCTGCATTCCAATTTGTCACAGGCTGCCATAGCAACTAGTTCACACAGTGGTATTTACTCTATAGGTCAGGAGAGCATTCAGAACACCAAGTAATTATTAGCATGATCTTCTCTGTGAAAATAGTGAGTAATTATTTTTTTTTTAATTAAGGCAACATGATGCCGGATCATTTGTGTACAATATCAAATACATTTAAGCCACTGTCTCATAGTCAGACTAAGGATTGCTTTTAAAACAGAAGGGTAGGATAACTAGCAGAGACCATCTTGCCTTCTCTGGAGCAGATTGCGTCTTACGCTAAAGACCTTCTTTGTGCTTTACTTCTGTCAACTGCAGCAAAAACAGTGACCAGCCTATCCACTCTTGGTATGAAATATGTGGTAGTTCACTTATTGGTTTTAACTGGTTGCCATTACTTTGATATTTAACCCCTCTAGTCCTGAAAATATAAGGAACTTTGGCCTTCCAGGTGTTGTTGGACTCCAACTTCCAGCAACCCCAGTTAGCAAGGCCAACAGTCAGGGATGGTGGGAGTACAACAACATCTAGAAGGCAAAAGGTTTCCCATACCTGGTTTAAATTGTGTTATAATGCATAACACCAAAGCAGGAGGGAAGAAAAAAACCAAACAAAAAACACTGGAATGGGGTCATAAAAGAGGGAAGGAAATGGGAGGTAATCCTACAAATGCCAACTTTTCAAGAAATGACCAAACAGTCTGGGGCCTGACATTGTTATTAAAAATACAGGGAGGAAAACAATTTATAGCTTATAATGGACTCTATAAACTGACTTAACTAAAAGACGTCCAATTTAAACTGCTAATCTTGAATTGATAGCAAATGCATTAGCAATAGCGTGGACAGTGATTGCTTCCAGTAAAAATAATCATCAAATGTCTATCAAAATAGAATCTGAAATGAACTTGGAATAGTTAAATTGACCTATATGGGAAAAACACAGAAGGGCAAATTATTTTTATGTGAAATAGGTTATCTTTGTTAAGTACATGAATCAATTCCTTAAATGCCAAGAGGTTTCTTTGAGATCTTTTTATATCTCAAAATAAAAGCATTACAGTATTCCATCAACCTAATTCAATTTTTAAAATAAAAGAAATAACAAAATGCTATTTTGCTGTCATCAGAAAGCTGCTATTGTGACAGCATTCAGATGCACAAGTTCCAGTGAAAAGCTGAGTGTGCAGGCTCCAACACTTTCATTAAAAATTGCTAATGCTTTTTAGAAGGTTGTTCTACATTCCATGCAAGGACAACTAGGTTTTTCTATTTTATAGCTTAATCTGGAGGCCCTCAGAGATAGGTTTGGTAGTTTTTGCACATGGAATCTGCCGACTTTTGCTACCAAATCATATGGTTATGCAAATCTCTCATGTAATACTTTTGTTCCCTGCCTTCCCACTGGCCTAGATACCTAAGCATTGTGGGTATTACAGAGGTGTACTGAGGTTTTATTTTCTAATAACTAGGCATCAATATTAGATGAACCTACACAACAAAGATGATTTTTGTTCATTTTTTTTTTAAAGAAAAAAAGGAAAACACCAACATTTCCTGGAAATTATTCAGACCTCAGGCCATGAGAAGGTGCCAACACAGAGCTCCGTGACCCAAAAGAAAATCATTTAACCTTACTGTGTTTGGTGAACTTTGGAGACTGCATCATTCCCAAAAGATGGAAGCAAAGCTCTGTGCTGCCTTAACCCTCATCAAGTTAGTTCCTTTAATTAGCATCTCTTGCAGTGGCTCCAGGTGGGTCAAGGACAAAATGGCAGGACTGCAAGATTTGAGATTCATGCTGTGTAAACAGTAAAAGGTCCTGCTGAGACTGCATAAGAAACATGGGATTTCTCTACAGAATGAAGGGGTTACTACCCTGGAACAAATGAAAATTAAGCATTGTAATATAGGAAGTTTTCAGTAGAACAGATTAGCGAAAACAATCCGTTTTATTTTCTTAAAATTGAATGGATTGGTTCACATTTTGCATTGGCACAAACACATCAAAACGAAAAGGACACTGGACCTCAGGCTAAGCTTTGTTGCTGAATTTGACAATATGGTATAGCTATAAGTGTGTTAAAATAGTCCAACAATAAATAGGTTTTCATTTCCACCTTCACTTGCAACGTTAGGCAGCCAAGATGCTATCAGACTTCAGGGAGGCAGATGCCAAGCATTTATTGCAGCTGGCACAACATGGTATCTCTGCCACACTGAAGTCCCATTGAGTTTAATGGAGCTCCAGGATGCATTCAGACATGGAGTTTATTGCATTAGCTTTACTGGCTGTAGTGCTAACACTTCTTTCCTGGTTTCTTATGTTCCTTTTAAACTGCATTACATGCTGCATTGTGAAACACCGAGTTTTTGATCAATACACCACATGTCATGATGTGACACAATAGCAGATGTCATTAGATCATAGCTGTCAACTTTTCCCTTTTCTTTCGAGGAATCCTATTCGGAATAAGGGAATTTCCCTTAAAAAAAGGGAAACGTTGACAGCTATGTATTGGATATGTCACCACTCTTTGTGCACATGCATGATTTTGTTCCCATGAAAATGGCTCAAAGAACTGTATGCCAGAATACCATCCCTTGGCACAGAAGAGGCTTGTTGGCAGAAGGGCTAGTTAGAGTTGAAGCTTGTGGGAGCCACTACATAACTCTTCTTTCCATGGGGGTAAGACAAGGTCGGTGGTGAAACCTTCCACTGAGTTTAGGGAAGTGATCACACATTTGTCTGAATTGTGGTCTCTCTTTTGAAAAATCTACAAAAGGCTGGCCTGCTCTCCTTGCACAATAGGCAAAGGCATCAGTGTGTCCTAAGGCCAGTGGAGAGATTGAAATTGACCTGAAATTTGGCCATGCTAATTTGTCTATAATTAACATAGCATGATGCAGCAGCTGGGTTTGGCAGAGTCTATCACTGTGTGCGTGCTCACACTAGCCGAAGCTAGTCAAAAATTACCAAGTAATTAACACTGCATAATAAGGCACATCCCTGGGTAAACACAGAGTGGACAGTTACAGTTCTGTTCCATTTTAGAATACCCAATTTGCATAATTTTGTCATGCACTCTTTCTTTGATTATGTTCATTGTGACACAGTTTCAATTTTTCATTGGGAAACCATCTCAGCTGTGGAAAATACGGATTGGAATGGGCTTAGAGCTCACATTTCCTAGGTCATGATGATTACATTTGTGGGGGAGAATGAGGTTGAATGTGTGTTCTAATAGAATTCCGCTGCATCACCCAATTTGTGTGAAGATGTAAAACAAAGGTGGGAATTGCCAGCTGAGTGCACACTGCCACAAGGCCTGTTGCCTCTTCTCCTCAGCCCCACCTCTTCTCTCTTGGCCCCACGGTATATTACTCACTGCCTTCTCCCCACTGCCCCACAATCTGCCTGCTGCCGCCTTGAAGTTTCCCGACTTCTAAAGCTTTTCCCATCTTTCATGATATATGAAAGGAAGTGCTTCTTCATTCAGTGCATTGTGAGCATTGTGCAACTCACTTCCACAAGAGCTGGTGATGGTCATTGTATTTATTTGAAGTCACATGAAAGGACATGAATGCTCTGACTTTCCAGGATGCTTGATCTACAACAGATGTTTTGCACATGCTTGCCGATCATCACTTGATGTTACCAGGAGCTGTGGAGTGGTGCCATGTTGCAGCTTTCCTGACAGTGCTGTCACTGCTGCTTACCAGGGCAGGGTGGCAGTGAGGCTGGAGCGGTGTGGGTGCACCAGCAGGAATGCTGGATTGGTTTTGCTGGCGCACTGCAACAGCCCCAACCTTGCTGCCACCCCAGCTCATTCCTTGTAAGGCAAATGATGTCACTGTTCAGGTGGGCTCATTCTACCATGCCAGATGCTCCTATATGGTAGAGTTCTCAAATGATGAACATGCATCACTTGTGACTTCATCTGCAGTATGGTGAGAGCAATAGTGTAGACATTTCTCTTGGAATATGCAAGAACATACTCCACCTATTTCATGTTGCCTTTTGGCTAGTCGGTGCCCATTGTTGAGCTCTCCAGCTTGATCCTTCCATGGGACTCAAAAAGCCCTGGCATCTGGTTCCAGATACATCCCAGTTGTTTACCCAGACCCACTGGACTGGGCAAACAGTGTCATCCACCCCTTGTCGTAATATGCAACATGCAAATAAATTCCACATAGATAACAGCAATACTGATGTTAACATAAAACTCTGTATCCTAACTAAGCCTCTGAAATGCCTCAGTTTAATGCTGAAAAGCAAACCTCCTTTTCATGACATATTTATTTGAACACATCTAGAGTCATTAGCAAACTTAACAAAGGGGCCCTGTGATTTTGCAACTGGGAGTATAGTTAACATTTTCTCCTACCACTTTTTCATCCTGTCCCTTCTAACAAGTCATTAAATTTATTAAGCGACTCCTTCAGTGGACTCTTTTCACTTCTAAAAATGACCAGATCATCAGGATAGAACATATATCTAGGTTCAGTCCCTCTTTCCTTATCTCTCCTGACAAACCACTCTCCTTCACAGTTTTATCTCTATAATTGATGAACTGCGTATGACATAATTTACAATCCTGTCAAGCCACCTTCAAAACCGCACACCAGCTCTTGCCAGACAGACTTTCTTCTGAGCTCGGCTTGCTCAAAGCCCCAATTTCATCCCCATCAGCACTATTCCCACCCCCACCCCCCACACACACACCCCACACACATGCAAGGCAAACACAATCATTTTGGGAATCTCATTTCAAAAGAGAAAGAAAAATTAAAATTCTGTGCCATTCCTCCATCACCTGAAATATTAATAATCTGGGGCTAGCTGATTCTTTTCACCCAAAACACATGGATATATCAGTTCACAGACTTCAATGTGAAAGTCCAGAACCAAGATGTGGCAGCTGTTTGAAGGCTGGAAGAGTCAAACTTGGGGGGCAGGGGTATTCTACAGCCACAAGAAATCTTTCTTTCCCGACATTGAGTTACGGACAATTTCAAAGACTTAAGGGGAATAGGGGTGGAGGAGACACAGAAGGGACAGCATTGAATGGACACAAATGGGCATAGTTATTGTCTGTGTCATCCCATCATAACGACAGAAAATCAGTAGGTTGACCCTTTGCAGCCTAAGCCTAAGAATGTAGTGAGAAAGCTAATAGGGTCGTACTTCCTGCTGGAGCAAAGCCAAAAGAAGAGGAGAAGCAGAAAGCAGCAGCACTGTGCTCTTAGCCACAGCCAGCAGCAGGTCTCAATATAGTTATTTACACATGCACCGGAGGAACATTTACTATTTCACTGAGAAATGATGCTAATACTTTATTTCTTCTTCTGCAAGTTTCAAAAAAAAGGATCTGGGCAAATTCCGTAATAATTCCAACATTATGTCTATTTCCTTGGGTCCTATTTTGGGCTTTTGGCATGCTTTTATGGTTTGTTTGGGGACTCACTCTGAGTGTCTGAAGAGCCTTCATTTTTTGCACAAGCAGTATTCCTTGACCTGACTTAAACTGAACTCTCAAAGGTTTTGTATGCCTTTCAATTTCATTCAGATCATTCCTATTAAGATTATTTTTCTCCTACAGTAGGCAATATCTTGGGACGAAGAGACAGATATTCTTTTAATTATTGCATATCTTGCAGCTTGGGAGAAGATTTTCAGCGGGACAGTACCATGACCTGCAGGCATGAAGCGAGTGCTACTGTTCTGTCTGTCAAAGCACAGAAAATCTACCCTGCCATGTCTGTGAGCCTTAAAAGACAAAAGCTTGTCAGCATGGGCTAAAAGGGAGCATATCTCATAGGAGATGGCATGGTTCTATTTTGATTAAACGCAGGGATGGGTGGGCAGAAACCTTTATATATGTTTCAAAGAGCATCTAATTGTCAAAAATGTCATTTTGCAGCATCCTATAGTCTCATCTTCTCTGTGCTTCTCCCTATATCCAATGCCATTAAAATGAGCAAAGAAAAGCCGGAATATAATTGCCTTTTTTAACATTTGAACTTCCTTGCCTATTGCTTTTGAAGTCAGCAGGTCCATGAACATTGCTAAAAATAGGATGTCCAAAAGAACCCAAAAAACAATTATATAGGCATGGTATTGAACATTTACTGTTCTTGAGTAAATTGGACATTGCTTATAACTTTAATAGGATTGTGTTAAATGCATGAAAAGTGCATCACTTTGCCAGCTACTAAGTCCACATAAAGACATGACTTGAAAACATAACTGGACTGCCAGTATACTAAATGACAAGCTATATGAGACTGAACAAAAAGGATCAGAAAGGGCTGGGTGAAGTCCTTCACAGTTTTGTAGCAGGCATTGCTTCCTCTGATAGTTACATTTGCATCCAGCGTGAACACAGCTCTTATTAGAGGTAGCTTATGGAGGAAGTATGCCTGTTCTGCATGGAACTGGGTCCTGTAGAGATTTCCCCAGCCTTGTTCCTGAGAGGTTCTGAGCTGGGCTTAGTAGTCTCTTTCAAGTGAACTGAGAAGTCTTTGTGTATCTGAAGAAGTGTGCTTGCACACGAAAGCTCATACCAAGAACTAACTTAGTTGGTCTTAAAGGTGCTACTGGAAGGATTTTTTTTATTTTGACTATGGCAGACCAACACGGCTACCTATCTGTAACTGAGAAGTCTTTTGTTGAGGACTTTGTGTCTGCTCTAAAAGGAAGGCGCACTCTGGCCTTAGTGCATACACTGTGATGATGGTGATGATGGCTTGTCTTCTGGTCCATTAGTTGTCTAAAAGATGCAGAGATGAAGTGCATGGAGAGCAGGATTCACGCCTATCAAAGAACACAATTCACAGGCATCATTGATGCCTTGATGATTGGGAATCAACCTTGTCTTTGGCAGGTTTTTCCCTGTGCCTGCACTCCAGAAAGTAATACCCTATCCCTTGGTATCCCCCATCTCTTCTTCAGCTACAGAGCTTCCATGTCCTGACAAGGCTGAGCCCACAAAGGAGTTTGGAGGAAGCAGGTCTGGGAAAAGCTACTAGAACAGGAAATTGACAGCCAAGGACTATTTATCTTCTCAAAGGTGAGGACTATAATTGAAGGTCAGAGGCAGGTTCTCCAGGACCCTGGTCAGATCCCAGGGAGCAGACAGCTTGTTATAGCCCCCTTGCTGGGGAATTGAGAGCCTTCAACATGGTCCTCTGACTTGGAGCCAGCCACCTCATTACCTCTTCATTATCTGTTGCTGGGTATGCTGGCTGCCAGCCACGGTTAATGGTCTTTGTGCAAGGCCCTTGGAGATAATGAAGTTTGGGTAGTTTGCTCAGGGGCTGAAGTCAGCAGGGGTTTCAGCTCAGGAGGCCCTTCATTTATGGATCTGGGACCTTACTGTCTTACTGCCTTTGTGCTTTGCACAACTGCCACCCCATCCCCACCTTTCAGCTGGCCCCTTTCCCTACGATTTAGTGTTCAAGTCACTGCTGGTAAACTAAGATGACACCAAAGAAAAGAGAACTTTGGTTATGTTACCTCCTGGACACCTTGTGGCACCCATCTCTGCCACTCCAGATTCAGGGTTCTGACTAATATGACACCATGGACCAGATTTTAACAATATTTTTCATGTAAATCCTGTAACCTGTAATCATCTGTGTCTCTCTCTCTCGGGAAAGACATTCCGTGCACTTTGCAATATAAGCCAAAATAAGCACCTTGAGACACAAGTCAGTAATAGTTTTACTCGCTTAAAGAATCATTGCCTTGTTTTCTCTTATGTTCAAGTGGAGTCTTCAGACCAGAGTTCAGATTTAATTTGTGCTGTTCCCAGTCCCGTATGGTGTTGCTTCTGGTGTGTAAAATTGCACTTTAGTGTGACCCAATCAACACTGCTATCAATAAGAAGGCAGCAACTGATGAACACTCAATGAATCACTAAAGGAAAGCATTTATTCATTTCAATATATTGTTTGTTACATTTCTTGAGGAGGCAAGTATGACAATCCCTATGCAGCTTAAGAACATTAATCTCATTTTCTGTCAGAGACATTTAAGTTTGAATACTTTTGCACTCCAGATTCTAAGGTCTAGGATTAAAATTCTCAAAAGAAGAGGAAGGAAATATACTCTTTCAAGTCGAGCCAGTGAAAAATCTAACCTGTTCTACTCATTTATCTGATGCAGGCATAGGCAAACTCGGCCCTCCAGATGTTTTGGGACTACAACTCTCATCATCCCTAGCTAACAGGACCAGCGGTCAGGGATGATGGGAACTGTAGTCTCAAAACATCTGGACGGCCAAGTTTGCCTATGTCTGATCTGATGTATGATAAATATTGCAAAATTCAGCTAATTATGGGGAAAGGGGCATTCTCCTAGTGTCCTCTTTGGTTGAATATCAAACATTCTCCATGACTGCTTCATAAATCATGAAATCATTTATTGCAAACTTCCCATATCATGGCCAAATAGCGACATATGTGCTCGAGTTATGTGTAATCATTTTTTCTTCCCCTTTAGACTGATTGGAATCCTAGATTTTTAAAACCCTTGGCCAGATGACTGCATCTGTATAGGGGGGGGAAATGAGTTTGCAACAAGTTGTGCTTGCAAGGAACAGTAGGTAACATGTACAGTTGCTTCCCCAGGAACTGTGAGGTGGGTCGCAAAACTGAAGGGACACCTGGCCTTCAGAAGACTCACTCTTGGACTCGTGGGTTAATACACACCAGGAAAGAAGGCCATAGTTTGCATGTGTTAACAATTTTTAAAGTATTTTACAACAAATATATACAAATATGTATGCATGCACATAAACTACAAAACAAATGAGTTAGCCTTAAATTTATGAATGACTGGTATCTTTGGAAATTAGCCCTTTTCACACATTATGCTCCATCATGTACTCACTGAATGCCTGAACAGAGCCTCCTGGGACCCTAGCATATGAAGACTCTGTTCAGGTGTTCACTGAATGTGCAGACACCAGAAGTTTGTTTGTTTCAGTTATAGATAGATAGATACTGCTTTTTTTCTTTAAAAAAATGTTTAGGGGTGCTCTCATTTTCCTACTCACATTGCAATACTGCCCTCAATGAGGCCAAACTTAGATTCACAAAATGTTCAGGGGTATGCGTAACTCTGTGTCCCCCCAGAAAAAAAAGCACTGGATATAGATATATTTAATTTCTATACTGCCCTTCATCTGAGGATCACAAGGCAGTTTGCAACATAAAAACACAAAAATACATCACACAGAAACAGACAAAAACAATAACTCCCCCCCCACAGTATTTATTTGTTTCACATATATTGCTTAATCACGAAATTTTCTAAGCAACGTACATAAAAACTAATGTAATAAAATCAACTGTAACAAGTGATCAGAAACAGGAAACTTCCTAAAAATGCTTGCTGTAAGAGAAGGAATAGAAGGTCAAGCACCTGAACTTCAACGGGGGGGGGGGGTGTCTGCCTGATGTTACCCAGGAGGGAGTTCCACAGAATCAGGCTTGCAATAGTCAATGCATGGCTTCTGGTAGATGGGAACCCTGCATTTGAGCCATGGCGGGACCATTAACAGAGTTTCCCCATAAGATCTCAATGATGGGCAGGGATCTAAGGTATCAGACTGTCTTTAAGCTATCCTGGACCCAAGTTGTTAAATACTTTCTATATTAGCACCCAAACCTTGAACTTGGCCCAGTAACATATGGGCAGCCAGTGCAAGCTTTTAAGAACTAGCTTAAATCCTGACTTTCATAGTAATGCAAGTTATTGTGTGCTAGAAGAAAGCAGGCAACCCCATAGACCAAGATGAATGGATTTGCGCAATCTATGGCTGTGACATAAAGACTAAAAGATACCCAAGTTGGGTGGACATGCTAGTCTGTTACAACAAACACAAAAAAAAGTCTTGTGACACCTTAAAGACTTGCACATTTATTATAGCAAAACTTTCATGGGTTAGAGTACAATTTATCAGATGCATGGAGGATTCTTCTCTGACTGAGAATCTCATTTGGCAGGCAGATATATACATGGGTATAAAAGGGGGGGTCCAGTGGGACCAAAAGGCCATGAAATACAAGAGGTCTGTGACATTTCTATGGCAAGATCAAATGTGCAGAAGATAAACACTTGGCAGTGACACTCTCTTCCTAGGTTTGCTATGCTAGCAAGCACATGAAGTGATGGAGAAAACTCCAGCCTTGCTTGAGACCTAAACAAACTGTATCAAACCTGCAGATAAATTCCAGCTCAGAAATTTCATAACGTTTTTGAAGATCGGGGATAAAAAGGAGGCAAATCAATGGAAGATGCAACCAATGAAACGAGATTAAACAGCTTAACATGTGACGCTGCATTTGTCTGGATAATATAAAGAAAATAAAACTGTAAGAGAAAGGACTTGCATACCATATGAAGGACAGAGACAAGGATAAGCTTCGAAGGATTAAAGCCAATTAGTAGGCTAATAAAGAAACAGTCACTTAAAAACCATTATGAGATTATAAGGAGTAAGTGAGATATAGAAACTGCTTGAGAGGCTATAAAACAACTGAATTCAAATAAGACTGCAAATCAGAGAGTGTTTGGTTGGCATACGTGCCATTGAAATCCATCGGTTTACAGTGCAGGTCTATGCCTGTTTACTCAGAGGTAAGGCTAATTGAGTTAAATGGGTAAGAGTGCGTAGTGTTAAGCTTTTTACAGAGCAATCCTTCCCACCTGAGGCTGAAGAAATCCATGGTGGACCCACTGCCATATTCAGAGCCCTGAGAGCTCACCATAAGTAGGGCAGGAGGCAGCATTTTCCTTTCCACCCCAGTGTTGGAGGCAGTATGCCCCTAAATACCAGTTGCTGGGATTCTCAAGTGCTCTTCTACTCATATCCTGCTTTTGGGCTTCCCAAAGGCATCTGGTTATCTGGTTGGCCACTGTGAGGACAGGAAGCTGGACTAGATGAACCATTGGCCTGATGCAACATGGCTTTTTGTATGTTCTTAGGAAACAATGTACACAATGTATCTAAGCACATGGGATTATAGGTGGCACTCAGTACCTTCAAGCCCAGTTTCATCCATGTACTTCTCATTTTCTCCTTCAAGGAGAACAAAGTTAAACACAAGGCGTTCTACCAAATTGGTCATATATTAATTTTGGCAGGTTTGAGAATTTTATGTTTCCTATTGTTTGAATAGCAATATAAGGGAAAAGAAATTCTTGGAGATGTACTTACTAACGTTACCACAAAGCTCCAGGTTCAAGTCAAATCAAACCAAGACTAGGGTTAGCCAAAAAATTATCATTAGAGGACAAGCTTGAATCTCTGGTTGTTCAAATTGCAGCATGTAATTGTAAAAAATGGGTTTTTCCCCCCCTTTTGGCTAGTGTATTTTCAGGATAATACCCTATTATAAAACATCCCCTGTTGTGACCCTTGGAAGCTGTCTCATACCTGGTCAGACTTCCCACCTTAGGCGGAGATCTTTCTGATCATCTCCTACCTGATCATTTGTACTGGTCATGCTATAGATCGGTGGTTCTCAACCTGTGGGTCCCCAGATGTTGTTGGACTACAACTCCCATCATCCCTAGCTAGCAAGGCCAGAGCACAGTCCAACAACATCTGGGGACCCACAGGTTGAGAACCGCTGCTATAGATTAAAGCTGAATTTCCAGTCTGCAAGTGCCCTGCCATTGAACTAATGCTTAATAAGGTATGCAACAATCAGGCGGTTAACCCAATGGAGGCACTCATTAGGTATGGAAACCCCCAGCAATGATTCTTAAGTGTAAGTGTACAAACTTAACACCTCACATGAAAATGAGCCCAAAACTCCTATCACACCTGCTAGACAACTCTCTTGTGGGACGCTATCCATTAACTCCTAGTGCTGAATTTCTTTCTCCAGCAGGGGAGCTCCTCTCTCAGCTTTCCTAGTTTTCAATCTGCCTTTACTTGTGCCATGATTCACCACATTCTAATGTCTGAGGTCATGTGTACTTACTCCAAGTTCTGTTCAGGAAAGCTCCCCAAGCTCTCACTGTCAATCTTAGAACACACTGTCCTGCAAAACTCATTATCCTGTGCTCCAGGTTGCTTCATAACCTTGCTCTCTAAAGCTTTCTCTTTCTTGCTTTCTGCTTCATATACTCTTTTGATCATATGACCAACCTTTTTGGTTTTTTGGGGGGGGGGTTCATATTTTACCTTCCATGTTCACCCTGTCCCTCAAAATTCACTCCTACTTGGACCTTGATCCTGCTTTCTTGGCTACATTTTCCAGCAGTCCCCATCATCTGCTTGACCTTGTGGATAAATTGCCATCTCAGTGTGACCCTCTGTTTCTGATAGACTACTTAGAACACCAAGTATACCCAAGGTACCACTAATAGCACGCTCCAAAACATCTGCTCCCCTTCACGATTTGCTAGATTCAGTGACCTGATTCTGAAGATACAGTTGATGACAAAAGTTGATTCATATGATGCCAAAGAAACTTCCAAGTTCTTTCAAAAACCCTCCAGTAGACTTGGGTGGCATTCCTGGCAATCAATACTATTCGTGGCACAAGAATCATAAGCTGTGGTTTATGTTTATTTTACTTCCTGCCTATTCAGAGTAAAATCGGATAAATATTTTATCATAAACATCATATAGTAGTGGACACCAGATTTCTATAATTAGAAATAAGCTTCTGGAATAGATTAAGAGGCAAATTGCTTCTCACTCTGCTTCTCAGTATCTTTTGCAATACAACATCAGTTTTATTGGTATGGTGAAATCCTATTTCTTCATTACAACTTATATTGCTTTCATATCAATTTTATAGCTTCCTGCAAAGAATCCTAGGAAATTTAGTTTGGTAAAGTGTTGCAGATACCCAATTAAGGATACTATATTCCTAGGGCAACCCTGGAAAAGAATAATGGCGTGTGAGTTTGTGTGTCCTTACTGTGGAATAGAGGGATAGTAAATATCTGTGATTAGTCTCTCTCCTTGTCATAAAAAAACAGAAAAGGCAGCAGAACTAAATCCAAGTAGCTTCATAATTCTATTTGCTAAAATATCAAATCCCACCAAAAAAGATTACCTAGTTAAACAGAGTAGCCTCTTCCCCAGAAGATTTATTGTTCCTTGAGATCACAGACACATACACGCTTCAGAACCATTGCCCATCTCTGTAGACAGTATTGCGCTAGAGTAGCCAATAGCCTGATTCAGTTTAAGCAGCTTCCTGTGTTCCTCTTTGCACACATGGTGGGGACCTGGCAGCTGGGGAAGAAGCAGCATATAAAAACAAAGGTATGGAAGAGAGGTATCTATGGAAATTCCAGGGAAATATACACATTATAGAAAAAACGTTTTTGTGAGGATCATTTGTTTTAGTTATTTATTCCCAACCTTCTGTCTTCACTTCTTTCACCCACCCACCCACTCACCCCATTTAGACTCTGCTGTTTGTTTGTTTGTTTGTTTGTTTGTTTGTTTGTTTGTTTATCTCTTGCTTTGTTGTGTCCATCAAGGTACGAAAGGTGACACAAGGGGTAAAAGATAGCAAAAAATAATAATCCCCATTTGGTGTTTGGAAGGAACTTGTACAGAAGGTTTAAAATTGCAATCACTATCACACACATTTCAGTCTTCTAAACAGGACAGTATCCTGTTGCTAGCACAATGATGTTTAGATGTGCATTGTAACTTCCTTGCCTTCTCCTCTTCCTGTGCACCCCCATGCCACCTGAACCTTTTCCAGTGGGTTTGGAGAGCTCCAGGCACAGATTTAGAGGAGGAATGGAAGGACACAGAGAGAGGAAAGACCTTGCATAGCGGAAAGCCATTGCACTGACACAACTAGTTGAATGCAATCCAATAGCCTTGTTTAAATGTTCAACAACACAGAGTCATAGAGTTGTGCGTTTCTGAGCACAATTCAAAGTTTTGGTGCTGACCTTTAAAGCCCTAAACAGCCTTGGCCCAGAATACCTGAAGGAGCGTCTCCATCCCCATCGTTCTGCCCGGACGCTGACGTGGTTCCCTCATTGTGAGAAGTGAGGCTACAGGGAACCAGGCAGAGGGCCTTCTCAGTAGTGGCACCCGCCCTGTGGAACGCCCTCCCATCAGATGTCAAGGAAATAAACAACTATCCAACTTTTAGGAGACATCTGAAGGCAGCCCGGTTTAGGGAAGTTTTTAATGATTGATGTTTTATCGTGTTTTTAATATTCTGTTGGGAGCCTCTCAGAGTGGCTGGGGAAACCCAGCCAGATGGGCGAGGTATAAATAATAAATTATTATTATTATCATAGAGTTGGAAGGGGCCCCAAGGATCATTTAGTCCAACCCCCGGCAATGTAGTAATATGCAGCTCCCCCATACTGGGATCAAACCTGTAACCTCGGCATTATCAATTGCTCTAACCAACTGAGCTAGCCATGCGACTGTAATGAGAGAAAACATGGCTGTGACCACTGACTCCACTTCTGCCATAGCATCCCCACTGTCTAACTGCTGGGAGCAAATATCTGCAGCAGGGAGCTTGCTCTCTACACAGATTTCACAGGGTTCTTCATCACCGGGGGAGGCAATCTGCCGAGAGTGCCTACTATAGCTACTTAAAATTATTTACATGGGTTGACAAGTATGTGCTAAAATTAATAAAATGCACAATTTAAAAGTGGGTTTAATATTTCATTCCCTACCAGATCTAGCAGAGCTGTTTTGTTCCAGCCTTTGCATGCAAGGCTTGTTTGAGAAGGAAAAGGAGAAGAAAGAGGAGGAATAGGGAAGCCGTCAAAAGAAGCATTAGGCTTACACATTCAGTGCACGGCCTGTGGCCGGCCTTGCGCACGAGCACACACAAACACATGTGCATGTGTGAACAATCATCTTGCATTTAGATGAAAATGATTTTTCCAAAATAAAGGATAAAATACACCCATGGATTAGCATATTCTGAACTTATTTTCATCAAAAGTAAATGAAAAACAAATGCTTAATTTGTGAGATATGAAAGTCCTGCTTGTTTCAACTCCATGCCTGACCTTGAGGAGGCAAGGATTATAGTCATCCCTCTATCTCTCTCTCCTTTTGTACTGATGGGGAATGAAACTGTGTTGCAGCATAGACACCCAGAGGACAGAAGCCACAACTACCACTCTATCTCAACAAGAGAAACGGTTCGTGTAATAGATCATTTGTACGCTTAACATGTTTTATGCACAAACCCAGAAATGTAACATATGACTATGATAAATATGCATTTTCTAATGCACATATCATGCAGGTATGTTCATCTGGGAACTGTGACTATATTGCATATTTCTCTTGAATGCACAGTTTATGATGCATAGTGTGTGAAATAGTCGGAAATAAACAGATTTGTGCACCCTTGTGTGTAACTTTGCAACATAGCAGCATTCATATTCATTAAGAAGCTTTCTGTAAAAAAAAATATGGAATTCAAAATCAGATTGGCAGGATTTGACATTCAGATCAAAACTGTGAACAGCAGAATGACATGAGCCTGCTTTCATCAAAATTAGAGGAAATTCCTGACAGATCTGAGAACATTAATTAAATCCCATTGATGAATAGACCCAAAAAAAACCCTAACCATGTATTTGTTCACAAAGGATCCCACAGATCAGTCTACGTGTCATGTTAAGTCTCCAGGTGACTGCAACAGCTGGTGAACTGCAGTCACTCAGCCTCTCACCCAACCTCCCTGTGAGATCTGGCTTTCTCTTGGACTCAGAGAAATGCTAGAAAGTTGGAAGACAGTTGAGAGAAATGCTAGAAAGTTGGAATTGCTAGCTGCTGCAGTCATCCAAAGGCTTTTTAAAATGGCATATGGATTCATTTTTGGGTTGCTAATAACATGTTTGGGGTAAAAGACACATTTGAACAAATAATCATTAAATAATTTGCCTTCATTTCCAAGATTTATTTAGTCAGTTTTTGTTCTTGTTCTTAAAACTGCCATCCTTCTTTTTCAGACCCCAGGGCGGGTTGCAGCAATAGAACACTTGAAAGAATCAACATAAAACACAGTATGATGTTGTTTTTCCAGAAGTGGGAATGAATCTGTGCATACATCTAAGAATACTGACCGCTGCATTCACAAAGATTGTGCCACACACACAGCCCGAAGGGTGGTGGGTGGGATGACACAGAATCTTTTCAAGAGAGTGAAATATTGCTCAGCCTTTCAGTTGTGGAAGCAACACATCCCCTCAGCCTCTTTCCCAAATGTGCACTGGATTAGCATGAATCCTCTGACATGCTGACTTTGGTCAAGATAAAACACCCCATGCAATTAGCCCCATGCACTCAAAGGGACCAGGGTTTCTCAAACACCATTCAGTATAGCATGCCATATATCGTTATTTATGCCTCAGCATTTCAGAATCTTTGTTTTTTCCCCAAATGGCTTGGGTGCTGCAAATATTATGCTAGGCATGTGGAAATTCCTGGATGCACTTAAAGTAGTGCTTTGGATCACATCATCATCACATGTATATTCTGCATGTCCTCTGTGGGGATCAATACAGTGGTACCTTGGATCTCAAATGCCTTGGCTCCTGAACAAATCGGCTCCAGATCAATCGAAACCCGGAAATGAGTGTTCCGGTTTTCGGACAATTTTTGGAAGCCAAATGTCTGGCATGGCTTCTGCGGCCAATCAAAAGCCACACCTTGGTTTTTAAATGGTTCCGGGAGTCAAACAAACTCCCGGAACACATTCTGTTCAAGAACCAAGGTACGACTATATAGCCTATATGAGCTTCTCCCATTTGATCCCTGTGATGTAATTGAGTTTGAGGGAGGCTGATTGGCCCAAGGTCATCTAGTGAGTTGTATAGGTGAACAAGGATTCAAGCCGAAGTCTTGCCAGTCTGCTCCTTTTTCTTCATAACATTCTTCCTTCTTCTGCTACTGCTGCTCTCTCTCATTCACACACACACACACACACACACACACACACGAAGTGCTTGTAAGCTTTACAATTAGTGGTGCAATGGGTCAGTCCATCTGGCTATTAACCAGTGGTGGTTGTGGGCAGGGACGACTGTGGGCAGGATTCCTGCAATGTATTGGTTAGATTACATGACCCTCTGGGTCTCTTCTAAATTCTGTGATTCTGTGATCCAAATTAACAATATATGATAATTTGTTACCGCCAAATTATAGCTCTTCATGAAGGCGCTGAAGAAAAGGAGAACCACTCTTCAGAAGCCCACCAGGGTCCCAAAAACAAACTGGAAGGGAAATTTATGTGGTAAGCCTCTGGCTCTTATGGCAGTGGAATCTTTCACAGTGCTCTGAAGACCATTTGGGATAATTTTATCTGTAAATCTAAAGCCATAAAACATAGTTTAGTTCTATAAAAGTGATTTGTTCACTTAAATACAGAGAACAGCAAAAGCCAACAACTGAACATGAAATGTTTTCTGGAATGAATCAATACAGATTCTCAAACAGTGAGAAATATATTGTGTGAGCCATACCAGTATTGTGAATGTTCAAAGCACAACACAATGTTGCAATCATAAATTAATTTAGGGCGTACACTTCTAAAAAGAAAAAGAAAGCTGATGATGCAAACACCTCTTCCATTATATTAAACAGGCTTACCTTCCTCCAGTCACATTCAAGTTAATGTTGGATTTGTTTATCCAACTGAAAACTTCATATCATTATAATCAAGTCATTATGGGAGCAATTCAACACAATGCTAAGGAGATTGCTCCATCAGCACAAACATTTCTTCTTGCCTCATGGAATGATCTCCCCTCTCCTCCCCCTGTGCCCTGTTCTGGGGATTCTCCTACCCCCCCCCCAGCCCATTTGGATGGCATGAGGGCATGCAGGGGACAAGAGAGGGAGAACCCATTGTGCTAGTGGAAATATTTGTGCAGGCCTCAGCTAGCAGGACGTGTTAGTTGATTCCAGCGCTATATTGCTAAGTCCTCCTCACTTCTCTGAGTGATAAGACGTTTCAGGCAGGTAGCGTCTACCCATGTTAGTCTCCTGTGGAAGGAGGTCAGCGGAGACTTGTGAGGTCTTGTAATATTTCAGTTTATTTACATTTATACAGATTGCTCATATGTAGAGATAAGGGCAGATTAACCCTACAGCAGGCAACCAAGCCCTCTGTGTCACATCGCTTCTCCAATAAGAGACACTCATTATGTTCTTACAGAATTCTTTAAAACTCAGCTCTCTCATGTCTCTTCCTCTGTGTTCCACTCTACAAAAAGATGTATCTGACTATTATTAAGGGTGTTTCAGCAGTCCTTCTGTCCCCATTAACTCACTAGTGTTCAAATTCCAATCTTATTTTGAGAGATACCAAGGCTATGAATGCCAATTAGATCTTTAAATTGGCCAAGCCTGCCACAAACTGCCATACCTTTATGGATGGGATGCCAAAGGCAGCTTACTGAAGGATCCAGGAAGTTGGATTCAATTTCCAAGCATTTTAAATTCCATTTTCAATTAAAGGTGATGTGGTGTAGCAGTGTGATGGTACAGACACAAGGTATTAGAAATGGTATATTTCTCAATGTCCAACACAAGTGCCCCTCAGTAGTTCTCCCCGGGCCATATTTATGGTGCCAAAACGACAACCTCCAGGCTGAAGAGGGAGGAATCAGTAGGCTTCAGCGATTTGTAGAACTACAAAAAAATAATAATATTGAGGGGCAAAAACACTAAAAGGAATAAAACTCAGGAAGGACAAGGTGTGGCCCCAGGGGCCCCAGAATGCTGACTGAAGAAATGGGATAAACAGAAAACTGGGTAAGAGAAAACATGAAATGGACTATCGTGCAAGAAGGCACGGACTGGAACAATGAATAGGAGCACTCCACACTACAATAATTTGTTGCAGGTCCCACTTATCACTACTGGTTTCACTGTCTCTAAAGCCATTTCAAAGGATTTGAATGCTGAGCATCTAAGCAGACATCCACGTGTATAATTAATCTTTTCACCCATAATAAACTGAAGTATTTATAAACTAAATTTACTTTGCTTTGTAGAAAACTTATTTCTTTATTAGCTTCTTCACTATGGTGTCATATGTAATTATGTCTTACAGCCGGGAAGAAAGACATACCTGGGTCATTCAGGTACATTTTTTATTATGAACTAACCAGAATTTAGGTCTCAAATAAGAGGCTGCCTTCTTTAGGAAGGTATTTCTATACATGCTTATTATATAAATTATCACGTGTCAAATCTAAATAGTCTTAAATCTTATTAAAATAAGCATGCAATGTGGCAAAGTAAATTATAGCCCAGATGGATTGTGCTGTCAGTTTAATGTCAGTGTCATTAGAATGCATCAGTGTTTGATATATTTTCTGAACTTTTAATAACTATATTTGTAATCAATTTGTGGCAGTCCACAGCAAAATATAATGTCCCAAAAAAGAAAAGAAATAACAGCCACAACACAAGTACATGCAGGTATTTCTTCTTATGGAGAAATAGTGAGAAGTTTATATGTACACGAGTCTCTAGTATGCAGATCATGAACACATGTGAAAACTTTTGTTTACATTGAAGTGATAAGGTCAACTCTGCATTAAAGTTCAGGTAGGTAGTCGTGTTGGTCTGACACAGTATGTGTGTGTGTGTGTGTGTGTGTGTGTGTGTGTGTCCAGTAGCACCTTAGAGACCAACTAAGTTTGTTCTTGGTATAAGTTTTTGTGTGCATGTATCTGAAGAAGTGTGCATGCACACGAAAGCTTATACCAAGAACAAACTTAGTTGGTCTCTAAGGTGCTACTGGACTATTTTTTAATTTTTATATATCTATTCCATCTGTGTTAAATTGTTCTCAGTACAAATGCATTTCCCAGTCAGGATTCTGTTTTACAGGAATAATGATACTGGTGAAGCACACTTAGTTCAAGATGAGATACAACATTCAGGGGTCCAATATGCTTCCCTCAGAGAAGATGTGAACATGAGGAACCTAAAGATTCAAGTGTTCTGCTTTGAGTCAGGTTGAAATCTGAGCCCCAAAATAACTCCCATTTTACAGGTGAAACCACACTCACAAAACTGGAGAGCTTATGTTATAAGGGAGGAGTGGAGAAGCTCTGGCCTCCAGAGTTCTTTGTCTGGCCCCTGAGACTTTCCACAGGCCTCCCCTCCTCCCCATGCACACTCCTGCTCCACACCCTTCTCCAGTTTTCTGCATGGCTGAAATGTGTCCCTAAAGTGTGATAAAGCATGTTCTCCCTATCAGAGAGCACGTGTTGCGGTGGGGGCCTGCAGGCCACCCCACTGTTGCTGGGAAGATACATTTGAATGGCCATGAGCTGTGATTGGGCAAGGTGTGTCTCTGGGGAGAATTTCATGTAGCTAATTGGTGGGAGGGGTCAGAGGTTTTAAATACTGGCCACGCAGCTTTGGCCGTTCTCTTGGGCTGCGTGCACCGGATCACCCGCCCACCCTCCCTGAAAAGGGGGGTAGTTCTTTGTGCTCTGACCTTGCTATGCCTGTCATGGGGTCGTCTGCTTTTGGGGCAGGGGCCTGGTAGGAATTTTTGTCCATTTGGCTGATTTGGTTTTTTGCCTACTGCGTAGCAAATTGTCACAACTTGTAAGGTTTGCGGTTAGGCATTGGTGGAGGGGTAAGTGCCTACCCCTCCAATGGTGGTGCTGCAGAGGGAATTCCGTTAAAGGAATCCAGGGGCTTGCCATCCTTTCGTCCTAGTCCCTGGCATCGGACTTGGGCCGTGCAAGCCCCAGGGGGCATGAGGGTGAGAAATGAGGGACTAATGCCCAGCTTCATTTCTCCCCAATATTGTTTTCCCTGACTGGCTTCCGCTGGAATCCGGAAGTCAGTTCTGTCCCTGGGGCAAGGACAGATAGTCGTAACCAATGCCTAAGCAACCACTCACGTATGTGTATTTAAATAAACTTGTGGCCAAATTCATGCCAAAAACCTTAAACAAAATTGATGTGTGAGGTGTGAGTTATTTGGGGTGGCTTGGGGACCTCGACATGCAATGCCTTTTACTTGGTTTGATGGAGACATGTATATTCAGAGACCTCTGGCTATTTGGCAGCTGGACTGTTTGGTAGTCTACTCAACAGGGAGAAGGGAGGCACAGCTTCCAGGCATGTGGCCCCTGAGATTCCCCACCCCACTCCTATTGTAAGGTGACCAAAGTCACCAAATCCCCACCCTTTTTCTTTAAATCCTGTTTTAACTAGCTAGGCTGGAAGCAGGTCATCTCAAGGAGATGGAAGGGGAGGAAGTAAAAAGTTTGCAAACCTCCCTGCCAAGAAACCTAAGAAAACAATTCAACCCCAGTAGTAAACCCAATAAACCCTTGGGGCAGCAGAGCCCTTGGTACTGTTGAGCACCCCCCCCCCCCCAGTCAGGATGTTTTTATGGCTGCGGCCTCCTTCTTTCCTCTTGTGCCTTCCAATGAAGACAAAATATCACCCTATACTAAAAGGCCTCTGTACTAAAATCTGATTGCTTCTCCAATAGGGTAATTACACCTGCTGTATGTCATCCAGCCTGGTGAGAGGACCTCTCCCCTCTGAATTGTATTTAAGTCAGGTTCCTTGGAGTGCAGGGAAAAGAAGTACCAGAAACTTTATGGTGGAAAAGCAGCATATAACTAAAGAAAACTCAATCAACCCAAGTTTGTTCCTTGACTATCAAATACAGATGACATCTGGATTCTATATTATGCCAACTGGTTTCAGAAATCAACGGAGACATTCCACTATTGTACTAATTGAAATATTTTCCTTTTAGCTTGAAATGTTTTCCACTCATCAAAATGTCAAGAAAGCGAATTTTGGCAAAAAGCTCCTTAGATATTTCACATGTAGCACACAAATGGCTCAACAATTAGAGTCACAGGCTGGGACCATCTCTCTTTTAAAATTATATTTTTGTTTAGATATTGTTTCATCCATTGCATCAGTAACATCAGAAGAAAGGGAATGTGATACAGGAAAGAAAGCAATTGTCCTTTTTTTTCTTGAGGGTTGTATAAAATTTGCCTCTGGCAGAGACAGTGATCTGAATCCTTTCCTCATCTAATTGAACCCTCTAAAACTTTGTGTAATTAGGAGTCCTCTTATCCCTTTTATGCTCGGTAACATGCGCAGACATATGCAAATCACAGAAAAGTAACAATTCTAAAAATAACGAGTTCAACAGTTGCTAATTGGTTCATTGATTCACACTTATTCAACAAGATAAATGAAGTCTGACAGGCCATCATGGGGGGAAGGCCTTTTTTTACTAGCTAACCTTAAGAAAGTGGTGTAGGAAGCTTGTAGCAATGCTAACCAACCATTAAGTCAAAGCACCTTCAAGCATCTCCACAGGGAAATCCCCATTAATAATTTGCTCAGTGAATTCTTTTTAGATTAAAGGCTTCGGAAAGTAAGCTTGAACTCAGCTGAAACCTAGGAGGCAAGTTAGTTTAACCAGACCAATGGATACAAAACTACCAATGTTTAGATCTGCAATTCTTTTTTTAAAAAAGGAACAATATTATTCAGTGCTATTTTTCTAGAAAAAGAGGTGCGGGAACTCACCACAAATGCCTCCCTTGTTACTTTATAATGGCAATGGAGCCCACCTGAGAAGTGCCTAAACTCAGTTCCTGTGAGTTCTGGCTAAGGGGGGGAAACCCTGATATTATTCATTAGATTTTTAGTAAAGAATATAGTTGTCATTGTAGTTATTGCAGTTATCATCATCACCATAATTTCTTCATCACTTTGTAGGCTCAAACAGATGAACAAAATATTGAGGTACAAAACAACATTTCCTTTGATAGTTGACCATCACACTCTAGATTACCACATAGGGTTTAAGAGAGGACATGAGAAGTGTCTTCTGCTGATACTGAACATGTTACTTCTGATGAAATAAATAAATAAAATTAAAAAATTGTCCAGTTGCACCTTAGAGACCAGCTAAGTTAGTTCTGCGTATAAGATTTTGTGTGCATGCACACTTCTTCAGATACACTTCAGATACACTGTTACTTCTGAATTACTATTGCTCCATAAAATATTAACAATGGTTCCCCCACCACCACCTTTTTTTAGCAGAAGAGTGGTCCATACCCAAATGTGCCAGTTCTGCCTCTATCACTGGTTAGTCCTTGAATCTTCGGTGGAAGTAGACAGCAACAATGTGTAACATTTGAAATGTTTCTCCTCAGCTGCTCTATAGTGCTGTCACCGATGGAAAAAACTGACTGCCATATCTGTTTTTAAAAATCACTATGATCACTTAAATTATTGGAAATGCTGAGATGCACATTGGCTGGAATTATCAAAGTAAGCTATGAAAGTGCTTAAAAGGTTGAAGGGGATTTAGCAGTCACATCTTAGGAGTTTGCACATCTTTTTATGATCCAAACTGGCAGCATTTTAGACATCAGAGACTGATTTAAAAAAACAACAAACACAAGATGAAGGTGACCAGTAGATTAAAGGTTCAAATCTTTATAAAACTGTGAATCTGTGTGTGGCAGGAATGTATGATTGGTACACCCAATTCCCCCCTCCCCAATATACTACTTACATGATCCCTGTCTGAACACATATGACACTGTACACACATTTTGACCAGGTCACCCATCTCAAAGGAGGAGGCTCTGTTGGCACAACCATGCGTCTTCTCCATGCTTATAGTGTTGCCTATGCCAATGTGCTGCCCTCTAGAAGTTTTGGACTACAACTCTCATCAGCCCCTGCCAGTGTCAATGCTGGGTTTGATGGTAGTTGGCGTACAACACATTGGGAGGGCACCACACTGGCAAAAGCACCTATAGTTAATATCTGGGAAGATCTCAAGTTGTGAACTGCTGGATATTTCAGTGTAATTGTTTTATGGAATGCCATATTTCTTTTGAGCCTTATGAGCAGCAGATATGTTTTATTTTAATAGCCACCGTCAAAGTTTTCACAGTCTATAACGAAGCCCAGTGTTCTTCATAATAATTATTTAAACTCCTGCGTGATTTATAGCCCTTGTGCATTTTTCATGGTCCAATTTAGCCTCCTCCTAAAATATTTTGTTAAATTTGTGTGCCGTTTATAATGATATATGTACACCCCATTATTAAAAACAAACCCATTACGTTGCTGCTAAAAAAAGTGTTTTATGTGTGTAAACTAAGACACACTATGCAATGTCAACATCACTTTCAAGCACTCATTGATATATGGGGACCTAATGGAGTTCTATGCATAATGTCAAAAAAGGGGAATGCAGTTAGAATTTAATAGCATCCTGGCAGTGAACTCTTTTGGAGAGAAGCAAATTTGGGCAAATTTCACCAGCAGGAAAAAGAACCTTAATTCAAACCACCACAAGAAGCAGAAATGGAACAAGCAAAAATAAAAATGGAATTTTATATATTACCTTGTCTGAAACACTAAAAGCCTTCATGAATAGTGCATACACTATGTCTAAAGACAACAAAGAATGGGAAAACAAAAGTTTTGCAGTTTAAGGATGTAGCATAAAGAAGAAAGAGGTTCCCTAAAAGCAGCCACATTGACAAGGTTGAACATGTAAATCAGTTCCTGTAAATCTTTTTCACAGTATTTGAATTCATTGGTCCCATTCATGAACTTTTCACAACCGAAACAATGAACATGACAAGAATCAGGATTTGGAAAATGTGTCAATCATTAAATTAAGCAATGCCCTGCAGAATGAGATGCAGACAGTCAATCATAACTTGTGCATTATCAAATAATCACATTCAAAACCTTATTTTTTGACATCATTTGAAATAGTTAATATGGTTTTCCTCTGGAGGCTGTCTGATTTTTTGGAATTCTAAAAAAATGATCACATCCTGGTTAGGAGCATTTAAGCCGCAGTTTACTACTTTGGACATTGCAGAAAATTGTGGTTTAACACATCACAGTTCTTATTCCAAACCTGGAAAGAAGAAGAGGAGTGATGGGGAGAGCTGAGGAGGAAATGTGTGGGTTCAAATTCCATACTCAGACTGCTAAAAATTTATCGGACTGAGATAGTTACCTCTGAATTGGGCCATTGTTTATGAACATATTGTTCCATGTCATCATGTTCTTCAGTAACTAACAACATTTGTTTCATTTTTCATGACTCTGACAATCATTCCAATTTCCCAAAAGAGAATTTGAAGTTTTTTAATACTGTGCATGCATGTGTTACTTTCTCAACACCATGGACTTCCCAAGCCATGAATTATCCTGGAGCTTCTTGCTGCAACTTAAAATACATATTTTTACAAATAGGTGTTTTTTAAAAATAGAATTGCTATATTAGTCAAAACATATATGGAGCTTGACATATCAGGATAATAATCCATTTTAAGTGGGTGCCATCCCCCTGCCCAGTCTATTTGGGATTTGATCCTGAGGAGTCTTTCCTGGCATATCCCATTCCCAAAATTGCTGATGAATGTAAGGAAGACTCCAGGGAAGCCTTTCATAGGGTCTCAGAGCTAGAATACTGCTGCACATACTTGTACCAGCATACAGGGATGCTGGCGATCATGGGAACTACTTTGCTGCAAAGCTCACAGGAGCAGCCCTCTGCCCCATCTCCATAAGTTAAGCAAATAAGGAAGGTTCCTACCTGGCTCAAACAACAGATGCTATGTGGAGTATGGCAAATCTCAAGAGTAGTGGAGAGATGTTAGATCAGGATCTCTGAGTGATTTACAGCAGATCAGCAAGAGTTTCTTATTCCCAATTGTTTAACTCAGACAAAAGGGCTTCCCCCCTACAAAAGGAAAAAGGAAAAGGAAAGAAAGAAGCTGATGAAACAAAAGAAAGTGGTAGGAAATCAGGAGTGGATTTTTGTGTGAATGGTCTACACACAGAACAAGCTCCTGGGCTGCACATATGTTCAGACATACCATGTTCCTTAATAAATGTTCATTTTTTAAAAAGAATATGATTACGTTAATATCCTATTATTAATTCCATGATTACCCTGTTAAAAGGGACATATGGATGAAATCCCAGAGGTATGATTCACTACTGCCTAGCGAATCCTGGCTCTGGGATAAAATCCATTTGAAATAAGGTAACATATGCCCAAGATCAAAAAGGAATATATTCCAAATAGACAGGTAAGAGTGCAACATTACTTTGCAGCTCAGCTGCCTCCTGTTGCTGAAGTTATACATTCCAGGATTCTGGTTTTCTTTAAGATGAAACATTTCCCATTCAAAATGCATCTTGAGTTTTCTATGGTTACTGAAACCACGAATACCTATTGCTTCTGATAAAATCCGCTTGTCCTTCCCACTGCAGATAGAGTGTGGCTCATAATGTCTTGCCTTTTAAGTCCATTCTATTGAAAGCTGTAGTGCAAATAAAGATGAATGCTATCTCTTTCAAAGACAGCACAAAACCAGTACTCACGCCTTCCCAGAACTGAACAATACTTATCACTACAGCCTGGAATCCTATTTAAGCTTACATAAATTTTCATTTGTGATTTTCTCTTCTTAAACTCTGTCTCTAGAACTTTTGCCATTTTTAAACTTGCTTATCAGCATAAGATTTGTATCTGTAACAGAAGAATGACCACTACTAGACTGGCAGATCCAATACCAATTTTCAGGAGCTAGGAAACAGCTTTCGGTATTTATATATAGGCAAAAGGTTTGGGATTTGGTCAGTGGGGGAAGAA
Organism: Podarcis pityusensis; assembly: GCF_964106645.2. Classification (NCBI taxonomy): domain Eukaryota; kingdom Metazoa; phylum Chordata; class Lepidosauria; order Squamata; family Lacertidae; genus Podarcis; species Podarcis pityusensis. The sequence continues at coordinate 58,442,459 of NC_138029.1, forward strand.
AAAGTTCAGCCACTGAAAATTACCAAAGGTTTAAGGTCATTTCCTTTTGAAGTATCCAACAAAAGCTTCCTACATACGGTAGGTTTTCATTATTCCTCATACCCATTTCATTTTACTAAATATAAAAATAACAGTTTTACCCCTTAGGTCACTAAGCAATTCTGGCTTCTACCAGAAGCAAATTGGTTGTTACCTTTACTGCAAATTTGAGAGGCCTACTATATTAAATATCTGTTGTCACCATTAATTGGCTGGTCCTGTACAACAGGAGGGGAAAACTGGTGGTTCAAGGGCCTGATTGGGCCCCACAAAGTCTTCTCTGGTGGGCCGCAAGCCCCCTGACCAGATAGATGAGCAGTAGGGGGACAGAGAAGCAAAGTATCTGTGTCTGTTTCTCTCTGTGTGTGTATGCAATGTCTAATTTTAATTTATTTGAATTAATTTTGGGATGCATTTTAATAGATTGTTTGTTTGTTTTTATGTATATTGTGTTTTATATGATGTTAGCCACTCTGAGACCAGCTCCAGCAGGGGAGGGCAGGATACAAATAAAATTTATTATTATTATTATTATTATTATTATTTGGTGTGCAAGGACATACCAGCTGTGTAGTTACAATGCCCACTTTGTGGACATGCACACGCCTGCCATGGAGCTCTGCAAGGGCATCATGCCAATCTTGGGACTGAAAAGTTCAAACTATTAGGGTCATCATTTTTGCTTGCCACGAATATCCCAAATAAAATAAAATGCCCTAACTATCCAGATAGAACAGTATTTGAACTGAGATAACAGGTGTTTTAACTGTACAGCCGTTTGGTTCACTAAAGCTTTATGTGATCAATTGATCCACCAAATGTGATCCACTGAGTTGGATCAAGGGAAATGATACATTTTTAAAAATACACAGGATGGGACATGTGCCCCTCACCCCTAGACAACTGATTGGATCCAGAGGCACTTGTGGTGGAGGAGCTATGTCCATCAGCAGACAGCTGTTTCTGATGAAAGAAGCTCTTCTAGATACAACCCTATGTCTACTGCCTTTTCAAAAATTCCAGTCTCTTTTAAACTTTTGTTATTTAACACCTCCCAGTTGAAAGAATGATAAGGGCCACCTCATTTAGGAGTTAAACTAATTTCCATTTTTATTCATATCTTTCGAATCAAAACCCCATCACAAGGAAAATGTTCTTAAAAGAAAGATTCATGAATTATGTTAAATTAGATGGGGTCATAACTGAACCGTTCTGAAAGTTCCAGCAGCCCTAGCTAGCTATTTTCTTTTATTTGCTCATAAACATTAATGGGGAAAAGTCTGTGGAATAAAAAGAGGAAGAAAAGAAAATGCCACTTGAAAGAGAAAGGCATTATAAAATGTAGCTCTGAGGGTTTTGGGGTTTTTTAAAAAAGAAAACGCTTTCAGGAAATAATGTTCAGTACAATCTTCCAATAGAGGTTGCCCTCAGTCTGGCTTTAGCCAGCCCCCTTTAGTCAGCTTTAGCCAGCGGCCTAAACGTTCAGCTTCTTCCACCTCCTTAGTCTCAGAATTGCCTTTAGGAGGAAGGGGGATGGAGCACAACAGTAGCATTACTTGCCACTGTCTTTCATTGACTCTGTTTCCCCCTACTGTTGACCTCCCTGCCTTCTGCCCTACCAGCTCCAGTGCGCACCAGCCGCCATTTGCAATCTTAATTGTTATTTATACCCTGCCCACCTGGCTGGTTTTCTCCAACCACACTAAGTGGCTTCCAGCACATATAAAAACATGCTAAACCTCAAACATTTAAAACTACTTGATATAGGGCTGCCTTCAGATGTCTTCTAAAAGTTGTGTAGTTCTTTATCTCCTTGGCATAGGTGAGGAATCCAAGATTGAAACTCTGATGAAATGAAGAATTATCAAAAGAATCAAATATAGAAACAATTTGTACACAGTACTTTCCAAATGACCTAGGTCAGAGTCAAGTCATCCCTTGATGTGAATCAGTGTCACTTCTTGACTTTGTCCCAGCTGAAGGATTTTTGTCTCTCCCAGTTCCAGTGAAATGCCAGTCAGATCAATGAGTCCCTTCATCAGTGGATATTTGGAATATTATTGAGTTAATCACTTGTTGCAGAATCCACCTGTAAAATAAAATGGCAGCCTAGAGGGAGCTCAGATATATACAATAATTGTTATGTAATTGTGCTCTCATCCTAAAATTTAAAGTGGCTTCCCAGCCTATGTTAGTTATTCATTCTTTATGTACTGTTGATAATTTAAAGTTGCTACCTATCAAGTGTTTTCCAGAAGGATTATATTCACCAACTCTCACCATAGATAATTTATGTATCACCCTACCACCTTGACCCACAGTGCACAGCCGGCTTGTCATAATATAATAAAATGCTTTCAGCATTCAAGATACTTTACATAATACAATAAATTCACCAAAAAATTCAATTAAAAGAGTTTAAACAGAGGAAAGGGGGATGGGAAGGCAATATATAGTAAAGGTACACAAAAGTGGATCTCCTGAATAAAAAGATCTGCAGGTACGTTGTCAAATATCTGGATGGTGAAGGGCCACTACTTAGACATAGAAGATACGATAATCTTTATTGTCATTGTCCCATACAGAACAATGAAATTGAAAATATCTACATCAAACATTCGAAAACCAACAAGTCTGTTGTCCCAGCTATCCCAGCCTGGTTAACCCCCTAAAAACTCTGATACCCCATAATTAAATACAATATACTCCCACAGAGACTACCTTACACTGCGATTAAAACCAAAATTGTATTTGGATAAAAACTGTTTCTCAGGCAGCTAGTCCTAGTCTTTATAACCCTGTACCTTCTTCCAGAAGGCAGAAGCTGAAAGGGATCATTTCCGGGGTGCGTACTATCCTGCACTATTTCTGCAAGATGGTCCTAGTTTCAATCCCCAGATTTGGTGGGGGGAGAGACCCCTGTCTGAAAACCTGGAAAGCCTCTGACAGTCAGTGTAGATAATGTTGAGATAAATGGAATGAGGATCTGACTCAGTCTAAGGCACTTCCCTATGTTCCTATGGTGGAATACAAATATCCGTGGAGAGTAAAATCCATACTGATGAACCCCCTATAGTAAAAAAAAACAAGCAGTTACCAGGCACCTGGCAGGACACCTTCAGGAGAAGAAAAGGTAAACTCTACACAAATCTGGAGTGGAGAACCTAAGACGGTTGGGTGATGCCTTGTATGCCTCCTTCCAGCAACTCCTGCAGCCAAGCTAGTGCCAAATGTATTGCTCTGCTTTCCTTTGGACCACATCAGTGAGGCCTAGAAGAGAGTCTTGTCATCTGGGCAGCCTACAACCTCCATACACACTGCCCAGGCTTGCACCCCAGGAAGGTCACTTTGGTGCTCAGCAAAAACAACACAGGAGGCAGCAGTTGTGAGTTACCAGTCTCTGCAGCCAAAACAGGTGCTGTGATTCACCGGTGATTTGGCTTCGCCCCCAGAAGCGCTCTCTGTTGTGTCTCGAAACAGACAGATGCAAACAAAAACAATACTGGGTAGCTTATGTCACCAAATAGCACATGGTGATTTAAAAAAATGACATAATAGTCATAGAATCTATGAGCTTGGCCCTAGGTGTTTTGTACTTAGGACATCCTTTAGCAAGTGGCTAAACTCAAATGTATCTTTTTTCTATCTAATAACTTCTACTACAGTAATCTAATTGCTGGGTGATGATTATATAATAATAATAATAATAATAATAATTTATTATTTGTACCCCGCCCATCTGACTGGGTTTCCCCAGCCACTCTGGGTGGCTTCCACAGAAACCAAAAACACACTAAAATATCACACATTAAAAACTTCCCTGAACAGGGCTGCCTTAAGATGTCTTCTGAATGTCAGGTAGTTGTTTATCGCTTTGACATCTGATGGGAGGGCATTCCACAGGGCGGGCGCCACTACCGAGAAGGCCTTCTGCCTGGTTCCCTGTAGCTTTGCTTCTCGCAATGAGGGAACCACCAGAAGGCCCTCGGCGCTGGACCTCAGCGTCCGGGCAGAAAGATGGGGGTGGAGACACTCCTTCAGGTATACTGGGCCGATGATGGATGGATGGATGGATGGATGGATGGATGGATGGATGGATAAATAAATAAAATAAATGCTGGCTCCAGGATGGGGTAGGCAGACATTGCACCACTCAAAGGACCCACCTCAACTGGAAGAAGCAGGGCATGAAAACAGAGATACAGTATTCTAGAATGAAATGGAAAGCATAGCACTGTCTTCAGGCACATGCCCACTCATCCCACCCTCTAAGAACCACATGGACAGACAGACAGACAGACAGAGGAATAGTTGTCTATCATGTAGCCATGATATAGCATAGTGGAATTAATCAATCATCATAGAATTAGCTGGTGTTAGGGGAGGGGTAGTACCTTTGATAGGCAACACATTATGCTCCTTCTCAGGTAGTTTGTCCACCTTTGGTTCCCACTCTGTAGCCCAGGACTTCCCCACACACTGCACAGGCTTGTACCCCTGGGGAGGCCACTTTGGTGCTGCTAATGCAGCAGTTTGACTTCACCCCTGGAGGTGCACTCCATTCTCTATCAAAACAGATGAATTCCAACTATAGAATTAGGTAGTGTATTCGTAATTTGTCAGCTTATATGCATATCCGTAGTGACAGAAGTTTATCCAAGAGCAAAGTTTCCACATGATTTGGTATTATCTTTATTAACAGCACAGCAAGAGCTTTTTCTCTTCAGTACTATCGAATTTATCCACAGTCATTTGCAAGGCAGCCCTGATGTTTTGAACATCCAAGGGACTGCTATTTACATAGCATTCCACCAAACTCCCCAGGTTATATTTTGTGGTTCTAAAAGTTGAGATTTTCACTACTACCAAGTTGTAGTATAAAATTAAAACAACACACATGCCAAATTCATATTCATTATTCTTTGCTATTGAACTGTTAATCATCTGTCCTGCTGTAAGAATGCCAGTGGTATAAGCATTTAAGTTAACTGTATAAGCATTTCATTTAAAATTCTTCAGTTCTTCTGTTCCTACTTAATAAATTCAAACACTGTCCTGAGTCGTTTCTCTGCCACAACTGTCTCCCACTGCTTATCTAACTCACTCCTGAAAGAGCAACTTCCCTTGTGGTATTTTTTTGAAACATTACCTTTCAGGCAGGAGAAGCCACAAGGGAACATTGTAAAAATTTGCGTGGGTGAAGGGTGAATGAGCTGACAGCTGCAATGTAAAACAATAATTGAATTTTAAAAGCTAAGTACTTCAGCAATGCATGATAATAAAATATACTTTTAAATGCTTTTACAGTCTAAATTTTACCTAATATAGTTTGGTTTCAATTGCCATTCAAGAGAATCTTAATGTTGTTCAGAATAAGCAACATTTTGAACAGAATCATTTGTATAGTTCTGTAATGAGATAGACAGACATTTAGATAGCACTCCCTTCAGAATATATACCACAGGAGACAGAAATAAAGCTTTCTTGCCCAGCAATCATGCAAGGATTATTCTAGAAGGAAATGGTACATAGGCTTTCAGACATAATTATTTTATGACAAAGGGCTTGCTCACGTGTTGCAATGAACACGGATACAAGCTTTCTGTACACATGAACAAACATTTATGAGAAAGACTGTACACTCATTGAATTGTACAGCTCAGCTTTTCATGCACACAGGTACACAGATTGTACACTCATTGAATGTAATATGTGACCATCTCTAAAACCTCAGGAAAGTACAAGGAGTTGAATCTAGCCCTCTGAAGCAAATGTTGAGGGTGCATGGGGGGAGAGCAAAGAAGGGGGAAGCTCCATTCTGCAACCAGATGTCTGTTGCATAAGCAGAATGTCAACACTGAATAAACCCCATGTCCAACTTACCTTTATTGTGGCTGTAATTTCCTGGTTATTATGGAAGACTTTTCTTCTCATAGATAACGGCACTGGAGAGAAACATGTCTCTCCATGTTTGTAAGAATCTTTGGGTTGCTTTGCCTTTGCCTACATTGGAGCACCTGAATACTGCAATTCCTGCTTGTTCTGATATTCCTGGGGTCAAGTTGGTATGGATTTCCACATTCTTGTTGGCAGGCCCCACCCCTTCCCTCTCACTGGTTCTTGGGTAGAAGAGAATAAAAGGCTAGAGCCCAAATCAACACAGAACAGGTCAAGTGTTGCCAGCATCTAATCAGCAGTATCCTAAACTCCCTAGCTAGGTAAGGGTTGCCAACTGACTCCTCATCAGGATTCACCCCTCTCAAGTGTGGAGAGAACTGATCCCCAAACTAAGCCTCTGTCAGAAGCTGAGACCTCCCCCTGCCTCCGGAATATAGTTTCTCTTGGCAAGTGAGAGGTGGCTTCCAAATATCCAGGTTCAAAATCTATCTTCACAGAGCACAGAGTATTGCCCATACAAATGAATACAGGGTCTGCCTCCTTGTTTCAGCCTTTTTAAATACAAAGAAGGCTTCTTCCAGCAGCTCCTGCAGTCAAGCTGATGCCAAATGTATTGTTCTGCTTTCCTTTGGACCACACCAGTGAGGCTGAGAGGGGGTCTTCTTGTCTGGATAGCCAAAAACCTCCATACACACTGCCCAGGCTTGCACCCTGGGAAGTTCACTTGGGTGCTGCTAATGTAGCAGTTTGACTTCACCCCCAGAAGTGCACTCTGTTGTCTCTTGAGACAAACAGATGCCAACAAGATATTAATAAAGTAGGATGCATTAAAAAATCCTCAAAAGTAAAGTGGATTTAAAAAGGCAGCGGTCCTTATAATTCATTTCCCTCCTCTTATCCCCAATCATAATATTAAAGCAAGTAAACAAGACTACAGACACAAGAGAATGATGGTGGAGGGGTTTCTTCCCAGCACAGTCTCTATATCAACTCTTCTCTCCCTCCCCACTCCTTGGGATTCCAGCCTGTGGGTACTATCACAGTTCAGAAATTCAAGCCAGGCTGCCTAATCTCACAGGAATAATTTAGATGGATACCTGCACAGTTTGCTTTATAACTTTCTCTCTACAACATCTAGAGACTCAGTTCTTTAGAAAAAAGAAAAGAAATCTGGGAGCATGGCGCTTCTGTTGGCTGTGAGTCCTCATTGTATTAGCCAAATTACAGTACTAGATTTTTGAAAATGAAGTCAAATGATAAAATATATGCAGATATTTACAGAATGCCCCCTGTATGCTGGTTTATGCCTTGTCAGAAGTTTAAAAGCAACACTGTACATTTCCGACACACAGACTCAATGCCACAGCACAATGCTGATGCCTCTACATTCATCATAAAGCAAGGCTTGCTTATGACTATGGCAACACTTTAGCCTATAAACATTTTACACACTGCTATAAAATGCCACAAAAATAGCTTTGAGAATGAGAGCATTCTCAAAGCAAGAAGCAGATACTTTTTCAGCTCATGTCTTTGGAAGCTAAATCATTTCTACCTCTAGCCAATTTCTGCCCTCAGCTCGTTCTAACTTGAAAGTATAGGTGCAAACTTTGTGTCTATCTACTTCATTTACCAATTCAACACACAGCTCAAGTTCTGGTCTCCTGGATCATACTACAGAAGCACTGTCTGGTACTGGCCCTCTCATTATGCAGTGCAGGGTATGTGAAAATAGTTAAACCTACATTGGCTTCAAGAACAATGTTAGCAGACTTGCACTGGCCACAGTTAGTCAGTTGCAGCAATTACAATAAATAGTCTTTTGGAGTCTTAAAATTGTTATGGTATAAGCGTTGAGTGGAAGTCTATTGCAGTGCAGTCAACATGGTGCCCTCTAGATATTGCTGGACTACAACTCCCATCATTCTCAACCATTGGCCATTGGGTGTTGTAGTCCAAAATACTTTGAGAGCGCCAATTTGACTATCCCTGGCTTCTGCCATAATAGAATTGTTAGTCTTTAAGATGCCATCAGACTCTTCCTTGTTTTCATTTGCTCTCCTCTAACACAAGAAAGGGACGTGGGTGGCGCTGTGGTCTAAACCACAGAGCCTAGGACTTGCCGATCAGAAGGTTGGCGGTTCAAATCCCCGCGACAGGGTGAGCTCCCATTGCTCAGTCCCTGCTCCTGCCAACCTAGCAGTTAGAAAGCACATCAAAGTGCAAGTAGATAAATAGGTACCACTCCAGCAGGAAGGTAAACGGCGTTTCCGTGCGCTGCGGCTTAGTCATGCTGGCCACATGACCCAGAAGCTGTACGCCGGCTCCCTCAGCCAGTAAAGCGAGATGAGCACCGCAACCCCAGAGTCAGCCACGACTGGGTCTAATGGTCAGGGGTCCCTTTACCTAACACACGAAAAGTGGGGCAATAATGTAACAATTAATATTGTCCCTCAAAGAAGTAGAGAACTTTTACTCAGAAATGCTTTTAAGGGGTTGGCTTCCAAAGGCACAAAGGCTGCACTGAAAAGGCATCTTCCCAACTCAGAATTGGATGAATTCACTTTATCAAAACGGTAAGGATTGTTTGGTACTCAGTAGCCTGGTACATCATTGCATAGTACATTGCTGAATAATGCTTTGCAGAGTGTTATTGTTGAGCCTCCAATTACTAGGTGATGTACAGTACATAAGAGGCACACACAAAAGAGGCACACCTCAACTTAGGTGGCTTTAAAAGATTAGACAAATTCGTGGAGGACAAAGCTATCAATGGCTATTGGCCATGATGGCTATGTTCTATACCTCCACGGTCATCTACATATTCCAAGATAAGCCTGTAATGCTGGGTGGGGGACCTATGGGCCAGACTTGGCCCACCAGGCCTCCCCAGTTGGCCCACAAAGCCATTTATAGGCAGCAAAATTCATACTCCCTACACCTGTCATACATGGTGTGGGTGTGGAACTACAAGGGTAAAGCTACAAAGCAAGAATCCTGAATTTAAAGTGGGTTCCTTTACTAGGACAAGGTGCTTTGCCAGCTATCAGCTGGTGGGTGGTAGGAGCAGGCCCTGCTCCCTCTCAGCACTTCTTCTTCCTAGCACTATGTTCTGAAGCCCCCAATTGTCAGGATTTAAAAGCACAGCACAAAGTTTTCAAACTGCCATCAAGATGCTCCTTCAAACCTATGGTAGAGTCTAATGGATCCTTGCTCTATCCCTAAACAGAAGGGCTAGTTAGGATCCAAGCCATGGTACTAAATTATAATATTGTGTCATTCTCTGTACTACTTGCTCTGCCTTCTTTTTTAAATGGTACAACACTTGGTATTTTATTTTCTCTTTTTCAGAGTCCCTAGTTTGCTGATTGGCTAATCATAGTCAAATCAGGAAGGCAAAACTAAAATTAGCTGACAATCTGAACAACAAAAGGTTCAAGCTTTACAAGGCAACATACTTGGATTAAGATACTTCTCTCCAACCTCCCCCAAAATGCATACATACCGTATTGGAGATATGAGCACAAAATGTCAAATTTCTTTTAGTTATTCAAGTGGCCCATTTGCAGAAGCTGGGGGACAGCTAGTCAATATGGTAAGAAATCAGACTCTCATGTTCTGAGAAATGCAGTCAGGTGCCACAAATGTTTGGCCATTCTGTATACATACATACCTAAAGCACAAAAAGAAATAAAAGCAGATTGGGAACATTTATATAAGGATGCTGAAACTGACAGTTTTATTATTCCTGTTGAGAGCCATGCTAAGTTTCAATGTGATGTTTCACCCGGTTTCTTTATGGGGAAGATTTATGTTCTCTATAGCTTTCAGCTCCCAGCATTTTCTGATAGGCTAAGAGCATTCACTGCTACACCAAAAAATACTACAGATAATACCTGAGCAAACAAATAATTTATTACACACAAACCTTTGGCTCACGAAGGTCACTTCTTCAGGTACAAGCCGAAGCCCTCCATATTATCAGAATTTATCTAGCTTGTCTTTTCCACCTAGAAGGCATGAATACAAATGCAAAGGGGAGAAAGATCATGACCCGGGGGGGCTTCAGAGTTTAATAAGGACTATTGTTCTAAGAGCTGTTGACAACTCACTGCAAATTTGTCAAATGCTGTTTCTGTAGTGAAGAAACAAGGGGAATATGGCAGGGAGAAATGCAGTGCAGGTTCACTGAGAGAACATGGGGCCTATGCAGAAGCAGAATGAGTGGAAACATAATCTCTCCTACAGTGGTGCCTCGCAAGACGAAATTAATTCGTTCCGCAAGTCTCTTCGTCTTGCGAGTTTTTCGTCTTGCGATGCACGGTTTCCCATAGGAATGCATTGAAAATCAATTAATGCGTTCCTAGGGAAACCGCCTTCAGGCCAGGTCCGGGGACAGTCTGTCCCCGGACCTCTTCTGAAGTCTGGGGGGGGGGACAAGGGCTTTTCTTCCCACCCCCAGCATTTTAAAAAACCCCGGGACAGCGGAGGACTTCTCCGCTGTCCGGGCGATCTTAAAATGCTGGCGGGCGGCATTTTAAAATCGCCCCGGGACAGCGGAGGACTTCTCCACTGTCCGGGGCGATTTAAAAGTCCTCCGGGACAGGCAGGCAGGGGGGAGCAAAGACTTTCGCCCCCCGCCCGCCTTCAGAAGGTGTTCCCGCCCCGCCGCCCGGCTTCGGAGCACCGTTCCGAAGCCGGGCAGCGGCGGGAGGTGTTCCCTCCCCCCCGCCCGGCTTCGGAGCACCGTTCCAAAGCCGGGCGGCGGCGGGAGGTGTTCCCTCCCCGCCGCCCGGCTTCGGAGCACCGTTCCGAAGCCCGGCGGCGGCGGGAGGTGTTCCCGCCCCGCCGCCCGGCTTCGGAGGAGCCTTCCGAAGCCCGGCGGCGGCGGGAGGTGTTCCCGCCCCACCGCCCGGCTTCGGAGGAGCCTTCCGAAGCCCGGCGGCGGCGGGAGGAGGTGTCCCCGCCCCGCCGCCAGGCTTCGGAGGAGGTCCGAGGACAGTGGGGAAGACCCGCTGCACTTCCCCGCTGTCCCTGAGATTTCCCTATGGGCTGTCGTCTTGCGAAGCAAGCCCATAGGGAAATTCGTTTTGCGAAGCGCCTCCAAAACGGAAAACTCTTTCGTCTAGCGGGTTTTCCGTCTTGCGAGGCGTTCGTCTTGCGGGGTACCACTGTACTTCCACTGCATCAGTTCACCACCTCTAGTATGCTGAACTATATTAACTTCTGTGCTTGAGTTTGATCTTGCTCTGAAGAGGGTTGTGCTTTTCAGCATCTCCATAATCCATTCTTAAGTGCCATGCAGTTAGTTGGGAAGGAGGAAGAAGAATTCTGGACAAACTGTAGGGACCTTCCTTGCTTTGTGTCAGTTGTAACAGTTCTTGCAAAGCGTTTCCACCACTGCTGCTTCTCCCAGTCCAGCAGGTTGATTCATACGTCTGCCATAGATGTATGGAAAAAAGAACCACATGCTTCATCTCATGCTGGGGATAGCTCAGTTGGTAGAGCATAAGACTTCTAATCTCAGGGTCATGGGTTTGGGCCCCACATTGGGCAAAAGATTCCTGCATTGCAGGTAGTTGGGCTAGATGACCCTCATGGTCCCTTCCAACTCTACAATTCTATGATTTTATGCTTATGGTTCCTTCGCATTGACATTACTGGAATGTAAAGTGAAGTATGAATGTAAGGTAAGATCAGCCACCCAGAAATTCTTCCCATAATCACAATGACTGAGAAGTGTGCCGCTCTAATTGCAGAAAATGTGGGAACACTCCAGCATCATCCTCAAAGGTCCCAAATCATAGACCATGCAGCACACATTAATGTGTATCCTGAGAGGCTTGAGAAATAATTGCATGGATGATTATGGTGAGTCTGTGAACTGGTCATCTCTACCACTAAAATATCATGTGGGGAAAAGCTGCTCAATAGTTTTCCTTGTCTGTTAATCACATTATCCTGAATACTTGCACTATAATTTATTTCTCGTTCATTTTTTTGTCTTCTTAACTTTGTTTCCTTTTTTTATTATTTTTACAAAACCTTACCTACTCATAACATTTAGGTTGCAGTTCTATACACGTTCACCTAGGAATAAGCTTCATTGGATCAATGGGACATTCCTGTGAGTAGACATCTATAAGTTTGTGCTGTTAGATTCCCTATACACTCTCAGCGCATTGGACAATCAGAGGAGAGGCCTCATAATATGGAGCATTGGTCAATGTTCAATGGTCAGGGATGGTGAAGATGTAGCCAATGTTATCTGGAGAGAACCACATTGCCTGTCCCAGAAAAAGAAACTCAACTGTACTGGCATGCATTACAGCTTTCTTTTCCTTGTTTAGAGTTGGTACAAGTGTTGCTGCCCCAAGTTAGTCACTATAACTGATTATTCATGCAAGTGAACAGTATAAAATCTCAAGTGATGAGCTACCAAGCACTCCCTGGTGTTTCAATGACTAGAAACACTGCAAAATGCTTTCCCGCCCTCCTGTTGAGAGGAGCAGCCAGTGTGACCATTCATGTGTCTCTTTTTCAGATGCAAATTCATACACAGAAAGCCAAGTGGAAAATCTTTCCAAATATCAGCACCTGCTCTTAAGATAGGCACAGAACACATGGTGGTGCTTCAGAACTCTTTCATTCTTCTTCAGGGCAGCATTATGTCTGCATCCAGATGGCTGGACTGTGTGTCACTTCTATAAAAATGCTTGTGAGGTGACCAAAGTAAACTAAGAACATACGAAGGCCCATCGAGTCCAGCATCCTGTTCTGACAGCGACCAGAAACCCGCAAGCAGAACCTAAGTGCAACAACACTCCTATGATTCCTTCCTGCCTTCTGATTCCTACAATCTGTGGTGTGCAACTGGGACCAGAAGCTATATAAAGGAGACAAAGGTTAAACAGCTGCTTTTCATTACTACAAAATCTCATTGATCTCCATTGACAGTTTGGTTCATTAGGCCTCCAGAAGCTCTTTTATTAAAATGACAATGCTGAAATCAATCCTTGAACATGACCCAGCTGCACTCACCTGACATAAAATCACATTCTTAATCAGGATCCCAAGAGGCACAATTACTTACCTCAAGACTACTCCCATGCATAAGCCAAACAAAATTCAAAACAGAAACAAATATTTCCTACGAGGTATTAGGGCTTCCCTCACTCTGTGCTCTATAATATTGAACAAGGAATTTATCTATCCATAGAACTCCATGATATGACTTTAAGAAATCACAATACAGGCAAGGTTGGTAGCGTTTCGTGATATTGCTTGCATGGAATTTCACACACGATGTGAAATTCTTATGCACCATTAGGCAACTCGTGCATTAACCTGAGAAACAGCAAAAGAGCCATTTTTAAAAAAAAATAATGCAAAGGGCTGTAGACAATGTGAGTCTTAGTCAGAGAAGACCCATTAAAAGTAATAGGCATGGCTAACTTAGAACAATTGATTTCAATGGGTCTACTTTGAGATGTTAGTTGGCTAACTTCGTAATGATACGCTTGAAAACAGTCATTTACTGGGAAGCATTCAATTGAATATCAGTGGATGGGCTCCCACCAGCACAATGGGACTTTCTCTCCCCGCCGTATCCCCCTGTGCCTCCCCAAAATTCAGGCTAGAACAGCACATGGCCATAAGACATGAGGAATCATCCATCTGCTGAGCAGGAGTGCTGATGAAACAATCAGTTGAGTGCAACACACCTATTACAAATGTCTTCCGAATTTGAGTTGACTTGACTTTCCGACTTGAGTTGAAAGGATTTTTTAAAAAAGAATATCTAAATTGAGTAAAGCATAACAAAACAGGGGAGGGGAGATTATATGATCTCAGGGCCGTCTTAAGTATATCTGGCGCCGTGGTGCAGAGATCCCTCTGGTGCCCCCCCCCATTTCCCAGAGTTGCCAACCTTTTTTACGGCACTGCCGGCAGCTTCGTGGGGGTGGAGGAGGCAGGCAGTGGTGCTGCTTCAGCGAGGTGGGCGAGGGCAGCAAACTGATGCAGGGAGGCACCACGCCATGCCATGCCATGCCCAGCCTCCACCTCTTCCCTGGTGCCCTCCAGAACTTGGCACCCTGGCGCCCCGTGCCACTTGCTTCTATGGGCAAGACACCCCTGTATGATCTGCCTGGTGCTTCATAAGGTGTCAGGAAGTTCCCAGTACTTCAGGTTTGTTATGCTATGATTCAAGCCGCATTTGAGAGAAAGCCCTGTTAAGTAGAACTCATCTATGCTCATGTCCCAATTTAGTGGAAAACACTACCCATTCCCTTAAACCAGTCCAACAAAGAGATTGGATATAACATATTGAGAAATTAGCTGTGAGAGTTACATCTGCTTGTGTTAATGGATTTTTATGCCTGGAGCCATGTTGCTACCCTCTTAGGAAAATTGCTGAACAAAAGCATATTTTTGTTATTAAAACTGAAGAAAAAAGTTTGGGCTTGTTTTTGTTTTTAATATATCCTAGTTTGATTCAGACCAAGTGTACCAAAAGTCTTCAACAGATGTTCATTAAATTTTGGTGCAGGGTTTATTTATTTTTCACAAAATGTGCATAATCTTCAGTATAGTGCAGGATGCAGAAGGATTTTTTTTTATCATAATAGAGAAGTTTGAAATTTGCCCTGGGAATATTGTATAACTTGTTCATTCTCTTAACGTTTCTCCGAATTCTTTCAAATGATTATTCTAAGCACAGACACGGAAATTTTGCTCCCAAATTTCACAGTGGCCGAAATTTGGTGAGGACTTAGAGATGCACAAAACCTCTAAGTGAAATGTTGTTAAATCTACATATATATATATATATATATATATATATATATATATATTGCTTGTTTGTACCCCGCACATCTGGCTGGGTTGTCCCAGCCACTCTGGGCAGCTTCTAGCATATATAAAAACAGAATAAAACATTAAACCTTAAAAAGCTTCACTATTCAGGGCTGTCTTCAGATGTTTCCTGAATGTTATATAATTACTTTCCTTTCCATGGTTCTAAGCAGGACCCTCCAAATTCACTTTAAATTTAACATAAGGAGCTATTTGTTGTGGGATGGGGACTCTAATTCAGAGCAATGGGAGTGGAAATCCAAATAAAATATGTATCCAATGATGTACAACCATACAGTGATTCTCTCCCAAGCAGTGGCTTGCAATCTACTAATTAGCAGTTGTTGTTGTTTAGTCGTGTCCGATTCTTCGTGAACCCATGGACCAGAGCACGCCCAGCACTCCTGTCTTCCACTGCCTCCCTCAGTTTGTTCAAACTCATGCTGGTAGCTTCGAGAACACTGTCCAACCATCTCGTCCTCTGTCATCCTTTCTCCTTCTGCCCTCAATCTTTCCCAACATCAGGGTCTTTTCCAGAGAGTCTTCTCTTCTCATGAGGTGGCCAAAGTATTGGAGCCTCAGCTTCACGATCTGTCCTTCCAGTGAGCACTCAGGGCTGATTTCCTTAAGAATGGATAGGTTTGATTAGCAGTAGAAAAACCTATTCAGGTAAGGTCTTGAGGATGCTGAACAAAGAAGCAGAAAAGACTAATGGGTTAGGTCTGTTAATGCTTAGATTTGCTGCTAATACAGCTAACATCAAGTGCTAAACCATTATTGCATGTTGTTTGAGGATTTTCTAGCCCAGTGGCTAGATTTGTTGGATTTGAATGCTGATGAAGGAGTGGAGGGACCAGGATCAGATTCCTGCTCAGTCATGAGTAAGTCACTGGCTCTCAGCCTAACATACCCATAGTGTGCTGAATTCTGTGAAGGAAAAATGGAATGTAAATGTATGGGGGGGTGTTGTTGTTTTTTAAGGTTGGGGGGGCAGCTAGCAGTCATCATCAGCACAATAACAGTGGCATGGGCTATATGATATAAAAAAGGCAGGTTATTTTATGTTAAAATCACTGAAAGAGGGGGTTGCTTTGGAACATGACATTGGGGAGAGAGAGCCTTGATCATTCCTTCAGTGATAATAATAATAATAGCCCTTCAAGCTTCTGTGCTCCGGGAGGCCGGAGGAACTTGAAGGTACAATACTTAAGAAAAATGTGTAGTCATACTTTAAGTTTAGGAGCGGAACAACTTGTTCCTATAATGACCATGAAATAACTTGTGAAAGTGGCGTCAGACCATTTGTTCAGTCTAAAATGGTGGTGGTAATGCAGGCTCTTGGGTCTCTTGAAGCTAAAGCGCCTTGTGTTTTCAGTGCTCCAGGCTCTTGGGTTTTAGATGTGAGGGTGATCTGGCTGTGACATCTGTCACCCATTGATCACCAGGGTTGATTCAGCTGATCTGGCTGGCTAGGCGGGTGTCCCCTCCCTCCCTCACCGCTCCATGTACATCCCACACAAAGCTGCGTGCACGGTGGAATAGGACAACCGTCCCAGATAGAAGGAGTGTACTGTTCTTCGGTCAAGGGTATACAATAGCTGTGCTCCCCTGCTAGAACCTTCAAACAAGCTCAAGGTCCATTTGTAGGCTCTTGGGTCTTTCCCAAGATATTTTACTTGAGGTCCTAGCAGCTGAGCCTGGGTCCTTATACATGATCCTCAAGGTCCAGGGACCTGCCCAATGCTCTGGTTTCTACTGCATATTTTTGCTTGCGCTCCTCCACTTATTCAAACACACCAATGTTCATTTTGACCTTCTCCCTTGGTTCATATTTTCTTTATCCTCTTTCCTTTTTAAAAAATTACTTTTCCCTACTATGGAACAGTAGGAAAATCTGGCCCAAGAGGAACAAGCATTTGCACCCATGAAATTAATTAGCCATTGTTAGGCTTTTTTGCAGAGAAGTCCTCGGAGCACACTTGTTACATTAATTGCTCTCCACACTGGCAAAACTCGTGTAATCTGATTTTTCTATTATTTCCCAGGTGTGCCGCATTGTCAGAGAGCTCTCAGCAACAAAATATGCAGAAATCGCTTGAAGTAATTCTAAAGGACAGCAGTGCAAGAGAAAAACACTGAAGACAAATGTGCCATTGTTTGTTATCTTAGGTATGAATGTACAGTTTCAAACCAACAATACTAAAGGACGGCATCTGTTTAACATTCAGAGGAAGGTTATTGGAATGATTCCTATGAGTGTATAAGTTGAAAGGGTTTTATCAGAATAAAAGGACCATCCAAGCACAATAGTAGATAATGCTGCACTCCACATCTGTGAAGGAATCCGGCCTGAACTCACAGGAATCTCCTTCTAGATAGACTCTATCATCAAGTAGCATGAATGACTTGGTACAGTGGTGCCTCGCAAGACGAAATTAATTCGTTCCGCAAGTCTCTTCGTCTTGCGAGTTTTTCGTCTTGCGATGCACGGTTTCCCATAGGAATGCATTGAAAATCAATTAATGCGTTCCTAGGGAAACCGCCTTCAGACCAGGTCCGGGGACAGTCTGTCCCCGGACCTCTTCTGAAGGCTGGGGGGGGGGACAAGGGCTTTTCTTCCCACCCCCAGCATTTTAAAAAACCCCGGGACAGCGGAGGACTTCTCCGCTGTCCGGGCGATCTTAAAATGCTGGCGGGCGGCATTTTAAAATCGCCCCGGGACAGCGGAGGACTTCTCCGCTGTCCGGGGCGATTTAAAAGCCCCTGGGAAGGCGGGCAGGGGGGACAAAGACTTTCGCCCCCCGCCCGCCTTCAGAAGGTGTTCCCGCCCCCCGCCCCGCTTCAGAGCAGCGTTCCGAAGCGGGGCGGCTGGGGCAGGTGTTCCCGCCCCCCCCGCCCCGCTTCGGAACAGCGTTCCGAAGTGGGGCGGCTGGGGCAGGTGTTCCCGCCCCCCCGCCCCGCTTCGGAGCACCGGGAGAAGCGATCT
The DNA here is from genome assembly GCF_964106645.2 of Podarcis pityusensis. NCBI lineage: Eukaryota > Metazoa > Chordata > Lepidosauria > Squamata > Lacertidae > Podarcis > Podarcis pityusensis. The sequence continues at coordinate 58,460,238 of NC_138029.1, forward strand.
CCCCGCAGCCCCTTGCTTCAAAAGAGGTCCGGGGGCAGCGGGGAAGAAGCGCTGCGCTTCGCGCTGCCCCCGGACCTCTTTTGAAGCAAGGGGCTGCGGGGAGATCGCTGTCCCCGGACCTCTTTTGAAGCAAGGGGCGGTGGGGAGAAGCGATCTCCCCGCAGCCCCTTGCTTCAAAAGAGGTCCGGGGGCAGCGGGAAGCGCTTCCCGCTGTCCCCGGACCTGGGGCTGCGGGGAGAAGATCGCTTCTCCCCGCCGCCCCTTGCTTCAAAAGAGAAGACCCGCTGTCCCCGGGGCAAGCTTCGTTTTGCGAAGCAAGCCCATAGGGAAATTCGTCTTGCGAGGCAACTCGAAAACGAAAAAACCTTTTGTTTTGCGAGTTTTTCGTCTCGCGAGGCGTTCGTCTTGCGGGGTACCACTGTATAGTTTTGGATGTGTTCACTGCTAGGGAACCTGTGGCCCTCTAGAAGTTATTGGACTACAACTTCCATCATCCATGAACAGGATGGCTGGGGATGATGGGAGTTGGAGTCCAACAACACCTGGAGAGCCACAAGTTCCTCAGTCCTGATTTAACAGGCCGCACAAGGACTGGCTTGCATGGTGGTCCTTGCCAGACATTCAACTGAAGATCTGAGTTGAATGCTTACAGTTACTGAACTGCTATAAGGCAGCTCTCATTCTGGTGAAATGTAATGTGCATGTAACCCACAGAAACCATTTCAAAAGTCAAAGTAGGAGAAGTGGTACTTGAACTTGGTTTCTTCACAGGAAAACAGCCTCTGCACGTAGTGTGTACTTTAGTACAGCTGAGGAGATTCTCCTCCACTCTACTTACATCCACACACTTCCCTTTGTTTGTACTGCATGGTTTTCCATTTCCCCCAGGAGAATAAGAATGGGCAGCTGCCATTGAGATGCTGTCTCCCTGATGCAGCAGTGAGGCGCAGTGAGGCACAAATGGGTCCATCTTGGTCTTTGGAATAGGAATGGGACAGACCTTGGTAATATGCTACCCTGTGCAAGGCCAACATTTGATGCCCTCCCTCCAGCCCTCATGTATTGTAGGTTGTCATGTTGTTTGCAAAAATATGTCTGTTAGGCAAAATTGCATACAAATTCTGCCAATAATAATAATAATAATAATAATTTATTATTTGTACCCCGCCCATCTGGCTGGGTTTCCCCAGCCACTCTGGGCGGCTTCCATAGAAACCAAAAATACAGTAAAATATCACAGATTAAAAACTTCCCTGAACAGGGCTGCCTTAAGATGTCTTCTAAATGTCAGGTAGTTATTTATCGCTTTGACATCTGATGGAAGGGCGTTCCACAGGGCGGGCGCCACTACCGAGGAGGCCCTCTGCCTGGTTCCCTGTAGCTTTGCTTCTCGCAATGAGGGAACCGCCAGAAGGCCCTCGGTGCTGGACCTCAGCGTCCGGGCAGAACGATGGGGGTGGAGACGCTCCTTCAGGTATACTGGGCCGAGGCCGTTTAGGGCTTTAAAGGTCAACACCAGCACTTTGAATTGTGCTCGGAAACGTACTGGGAGCCAATGTAGGTCTTTCAAGACCGGTGTTATGTGGTCTTGGCGGCCGCCCCCAATCACCAGTCTAGCTGCCGCATTCTGGATTAGTTGTAGTTTCCGAGTCACCTTCAAAGGTAGCCCCACGTACAGCGCATTGCAGTAGTCCAAGCGGGAGATAACTAGAGCATGCACCACTCTGGCGAGACAGTCCGCGGGCAGGTAGGGTCTCAGCCTGCGTACCAGGTGGGGTTGGTAGACAGCTGCCCTGGATACAGAATTGACCTGCGCCTCCATGGACAGCTGTGAGTCCAAAATGACTCCCAGGCTGCACACCTGGTCCTTCAGGGGCACAGTTACCCTATTCAGGACCAGGGAGTCCTCCACACCAGCCTGCCCCCTGTCCCCCAAAAACAATACTTCTGTCTTGTCAGGATTCAACTTCAATCCATTAGCCGCCATCCATCCTCCAACCGCCTCCAGGCACTCATACAGGACCTTCACCGCCTTCACTGGTTCTGATTTGAAAGAGAGGTAGAGCTGGGTATCATCTGCATATTGATGGACACCCAGTCCAAACCCCCTGATGATCTCTCCCAGCGGCTTCATATAGATGTTAAAAAGCATGGGGGAGAGGACGGAACCCTGAGGCACCCCACAAGTGAGGGCCCAGGGGTCTGAACACTCATCCCCCACCACCACTTTCTGAACACAGCCCAGGAGGAAGGAGCGAAACCACTGTATAACAGTGCCCCCAGCTCCCAGCCCCTCTAGACAGTCCAGAAGGATGTTATGGTCGATTGTATCAAAGGCCTCTGAGAGATCCAGCAGAACCAGGAAACAACTCTCACCTTTGTCCCTAGCTCGCCGGAGATCATCAACCAGCGCGACCAAGGCAGTTTCAGTTTCAGTCCCATGGTGAGGCCTGAATCCCGATTGGAAGGGATCCAAATGGTCCGCATCCTCCAGGCGTGCCTGGAGTTGTTCAGCAACCATGCGCTCAATCACCTTGCCCAAGAATGGAAGATTTGAGACTGGGCGATAGTTGGCCATACTGGCCGGGTCTAAAGCTGGTTTTTTAAGAAGCAGTTTAATGACCGCCTCTTTCAGCGGATCTGGGAATGTTCCCTCACAGAGGGAAGCATTCACCACCCCACAGAGCCCATCGCCCAGCCCTTCCTGGCTTGCTTTTATTAGCCAGGATGGGCAAGGATCAAGGAGACAGGTGGTTGGTTTCACGCGTCCAAGCAGCCTGTCCACATCCTCGGGGGTAACGGATTGAAATTGATTCCATGCAACTTGACCAGACAGAGCTCTAGCACTCTCCCGCCCCGGCCCTGCTCCCAAGGTGGTGTCTAGCTCCTTCCGAATATGAGTGATTTTATCTGCAAAAAACTTTGCAAAATCGTTGCAGGAGATCTTGGGGTCTTTACAAGGCCCCGGTGGTAAAGGTGGTTCCATTAAATTGCAAACCACCTGAAAGAGTCTCCTGCTACTATTTTCTGCAGATGCAATAGAGGCGGTGAAGAAAGTCTTCTTCGCCGTCGCTATCGCCACTTGGTAGGCTCGACGTTGAGCTCTAACCTGTGTCCGGTCAGATTCGGAGTGAGTTTTCTGCCACCAACGCTCTAGCCGTCTCAGCGATTGTTTCATCGCCCTCAGCTCCGAAGAAAACCACGGGGCTGTCCGGGCTCCATGCAATCGGAGAGGGCACTTCGGAGCCAGACAGTCGATAGCCCTGGTTAACTCCGCATTCCAGCGGGCCACCAGGGAATCAGCTGAAAGGCCATCAACATGGGCTAAAGCATCCCCTACCACTCTCTGGAAACCATTTGGATCCATTAAGTGGCGGGGCGGACCATCCGAATTGGTCCCACCTCCCTGCAGAGGGGAAGGGTCGCGGAGAAGTCCAGTTGCACCAGGAAGTGATCTGACCATGGCACTTCTTTTGTTTCACTTTTACTTAGTGTCAGATCACCCACGTCACTAGAGGTGAACACCAGGTCTAAGGCATGTCCATGACTATGAGTTGGGCCAAACTTATTCAGGGACAGCCCCATGGAGGCCATGCTTTCCACGAAGTCCCGAGCAGCCCCTTGTAAGGTCGTGTCGGCATGGATGTTAAAATCCCCTAGGACAACCAAACTAGGTGTCTCCAGCAGAAAATCCGCCACAACCTGAAGCAGCTCGGACAGGGAATCCTTGGTGCAGCGGGGAGGTCGGTACACCAAAAGAAATCCTGTACTGCCCCTATTGCCCAACTTCCAGAACATGCACTCAGAGAACTGGATCTTCCCAGTAGGACGCCTGGTGCAAGCTAGTGACTTCCTAAAAATCACTGTAACCCCCCCTCCCCGCCCACATGACCTGGGTTGCTGTGCGTAAGAGAAACCTGGTGGGCAAGCAGCGGCAAGGACAGGCCCATCTGCTTCCTCCAACCAGGTCTCTGTCACACATGCCAGGTCAAATCCTCCATCCACAATCAAGTCATGGATGGCAGTGGTTTTATTCATCATTGACCTGGCATTGCACAGCAACACTTTCAGGTCATGTGGGTTTCCCCTGTTGATTCCAGTATCCATCCGGTCAAGGCCAGACCCGGAGGCAGGGATAGTCTTCAAACAACGACTAAACCTGCCTCCTCGGTAATGACATGGTCTGGTCTTAGCGTAACTCCGCCTCCTGCCCATGATCACCGAGATCGGATGTCCCAGTGCTTCCCCCCCGTGGAACTTGTCCCAGCCATCGTGTTGGCTGGGGAGCCACTCCCAGGCAGCCCTGATCCCGCCCCTTAAAAACAAAACACAAACTATACAGAACCAATAAAACAACAACAACAAAAAGGAACAGAACAATTATACTAAAATTAATCCCCAACCAACTATCCATCCCACCCACCCCCAACAAAGGAAAAAAGGAAAAAAATGAATAAAAATTTAAATTGCCACCGACTGCTTGAGGACATTTTAAAGCACATTAACCACCTGGAACAGGGAAGCAATGGCAGAACACTTCCCACACTTCCCCAAAAGTTTGTTCCAAATAAGGGCCTGGGCCACGCCCCCTGGGCCAGTTGGAGAAGGCCCTGGAAGGGAGCAGGCCCTGCAGTCCTCACCCAGTCGATGGTCCGAGGCCTCACCGCAGCAGGAGTCCCTTTATAGCTGGGAGAGAGGGCCTGGGCCACGCCCCCTGGGCCAGTTGGAGAAGGCCCTGGAAGGGAGCAGGCCCTGCAGTCCTCACCCAGTCGATGGTCCGAGGCCTCACCACAGCAGGAGTCCCTTTATAGCTGGGAGAGAGGGCCTGGGCCACACCCCCTGGGCCAGTTGGAGAAGGCCCTGGAAGGGAGCAGGCCCTGCAGTCCTCACCCAGTCGATGGTCCGAGGCCTCACCACAGCAGGAGTCCCTTTATAGCTGGGAGAGAGGGCCTGGGCCACGCCCCCTGGGCCAGTTGGAGAAGGCCCTGGAAGGGAGCAGGCCCTGCAGTCCTCACCCAGTCGATGGTCCGAGGCCTCACCACAGCAGGAGTCCCTTTATAGCTGGGAGAGAGGGCCTGGGCCACGCCCCCTGGGCCAGTTGGAGAAGGCCCTGGAAGGGAGCAGGCCCTGCAGTCCTCACCCAGCCGATGGTATTAGAAGAAATACAAACTAAAACATTGATTTTTAAAAATTGCAAGCTGATGTGCAAATGTGGCAAGCTGGACAAAACTGGAAAAATTAGAAATTGGTAGAAACTAAAAATTGGCAGATTCATCCATTCTTAAGTCTGCCTCATGAGGATGATTAGGCAACTCCAGTTCTGTCTTACATCCTATAACCCACTGGCTATGAATTGAGAATAGAGAAAGCTTTGTATGATATATCAGACTGGTGTGCAGCTGTTTCCTTTTTTGCTGCAGGCCCCTTAAGGCAAAAGGCTAACAGTGATCCACGGACATCTGGTGCGGGTGGGTGTACACACACATATATAGGAATAAATAATTCCTTAAGCAATAAATTCATATCCTGTTACTGGTTTATTCAATGGGGAGCATGTAGTGAGTATTTAGATATATTTTATAGTGTGTAATTGCCTCAAAACCACGTAGGTGTTTGTGTTAGTTTCCAAGACAGTATCTATCAATATTAATGTTTGCATTTGATTCCCACATTATAACATTTGCTTCATCCTCCATTTTAAAAAGTGCTCTCCAGAACCACTTTCCTTCAGCCATGCTGTGTAGAACAATTGTGGGATTGTTATTTTGGGGGGAATCTTTCAGGAACCCCCTTAAATGTGTAGCTACACCTGTGTGAGAATTTGCTCTTTAATGGAGAATGATTGGGAGGCGAGCACATCGGTCCACCTGTCAAAACATTAGTTCCTTAGGACTTACATTACTGAACATGACACATTTGATCTAAGTGAAAAAGACTTGAGATAGGAACAGGCTCCATTCTATCATGAAGTAGGTATGACTTAATTTCTAGCTGCACAGAGCTAGAGCACAAGGGCACACCTAGGCAAGTTACATGTTAAAACATCCTACACTGGGCAAGGTCTCCCTTATGGTCTCCTAAGTGGAAATGCTAGGAATTTCAAGGAATTTGAACATAATTCTTTACCTTACAAAAGGGGAGGTGGTGGGTTTGGTTTTTTCCATGCAGGGAATTGAAGCCTTTTGTGTATGTTCTACTAGTCAGAACAAATTAACTGTAAATAGGCGTGATTGCTGTCATCTTGTCATGGAGACAATTCAGGTTCAGCAGCGAGCAGCGGAGAATGGGGAGCAAGGTGAAAGCCTTACAGCTGGAGCCCCAGATGTTAAGGGACCAGAGTGGGAGCAGCCCTGGTTAAAACCAAAGCACGTTTCTTTAAAAAGTTAAAATACATCCTAGCAAGTTGAACACTTCAAGATGACTTTGCAAATACTCAACTCAAGATGGCATGAAGGCTTCTTACCACAGAATAACTCTCACCCAGCAATGAGAGAAAATGGCCTGTTTTCCTAATGGAAGGGAATGAGATGTGGAGATTCCTATTCAGCTTGATCATGGATGGTCAAATTTGCGGGCAACACCAACTTTTGTGTTGTGGAAAACAACACATGACCCACAAGATCACGGAGCCCAGGAGAGGCACTTTGTTTGTTTTGGCGCACCACGCAAGAAATTGCCTGAGATCATGGTACCCACACCCACCAAGGGGGGGGTATAAATAGGCAATTAATATTCTTACTTTTTCATCCTCCTTCCTTTGGCCTAATCACAACCACACCATATTTTAAAGCATATGAATCCCCCAAAGGATCCTGGGAAGTGTAGTTTGTTAAGGGTGCTGTAGCTAAGTGAGGGGTAAGCTACATTTCTCAGGATTTTTTAGGGTGAGCCAGATGCTTTAAATGTGTTTTAAATATATGGTGTGGATGCGACCAGTTGATGAAAATGCATATGAATTTGGTTGTTTTTAATTTGTTTGTAGACACATCATTTGAAGGCTCGGGCTTTGTGTCTGCTTTGGAATGAGTGATTAAATAGGTCGAGATTTTATGCGGTAACAGAAGAAATCTGTTATTTTAATGCCACCAGCAATTTTGTTTGTTGGTTTTGTTTAAAAAGGAAGAAAGCAAGCACAGTTCATTGACGCAGAAGTATATAGGTAAAGGTCACTGCAAATACAAAACAGCCATGTCTCTTAATAGCATTTGATGTGGAAGAAAAATACCGGTACAACTTTGGCATGGTTTGTGTTTGAAATCATGTTCAGATCTGAAGCCCAGTGTCTAACTTCAAAAATAACAAATACAAAGCAGGAGGGGGGGAGAGACAGATGACAATAAACCGTCTGGAGCACAAAGACATTGCCATGCATATTTGGTATCCAGTAGGATTGTTTAAACTCCCCCACACCCCAACCATCCAATAACAAGTGCCAAAACAATTCCATGGACACATGCCGACAAAGAGAAAGAGAAAAGTAGAACGATTGATGGGATCTGTCATTCCTACAAAAGTGAAAATGTGATGGTGAGGTGTGATGACAATTCTGGGTTGCAAGAAGCAATTGCTTGCTTTAAGCCTTTCTTGTTACCGATAAGCTCAGAAATGCCTTAAGAAAAGCTGTAAACAGGGAAATAAACAGGAGTGCTAAAGAAGCATGAAAAGGAAACTCAGGTTAAAATGGGATTTGGGTTTTTTAAAATGGGATTTGGGATGTTTTAGACACTGTTTATAAAAATTAATTTCTCTTGGAGTTACCTCCGTATACAAACCACTTCTAGGTTCTGCACATTTGTCATTGTGTGTCCTCAAAATGAACTGCTTAGATGGGGAAAACAACATTGCAGTTTTTGCAGTTTGACATGCACAACTGTGGTTGTGCATGTCTAAGCATTCCTGGCACTCAGAGTCCACTGTTTAATAAGAAAGTGAGTGCCATGGGTTTTCAACAGAATTTTCCACATTGCTGCTTTCATTCCATTTTCCCTTCCTGCTTGCTTTTCACTTCCAAAGAGAACAAACACTCATAAGCAAGGAGTCTCAGGGTTGCACATGAGAACTAGCACAAGTCCATTCTTTGCACCAATGCTTCTAGTTTCAGCTTCACTCAGGCAACTCTTATAAGTGCTATATAAACCTGTGTACGATGAGCATAGATTTGCAGAGTTGGAAGGGTTCACAAGGATCATCCCGTCCAACCCCCTGTAATTCAGGAATCCCAGTTTGAAACCAAACCAGACCCTGCTTAGCTTTGCAAATGTGCTAGCAGTTTTATTGCTGCACCATTAGACGTAAACACGTGTTTTGTGGCATCTTCTTAGTGGAATGTTTCTGGAAATATTCTGATGAACTAGCTACGCAGGCAGAAACGACTTGCATTAGATAAAATGTGATGGCCTTGAGGGTCTCGCACAAAGCTGATAGCTTCCCTTTATATTGTATGCAATTAATTCTTTTGGCTACAAACATGTACACCAAGAGCGATTCTTCACAGGCGTGTGCACCTGAACGATCATCTGCCCTGCTAGACTGCTTTGAGCTTTATCTCCCTCCTGCCATTAGAAAGGATTAATATCAGCCTGATTACAAGACCCACTAATGGCTCTTTCTTTTCGACTGTGGAGGCTGTTAGATGTTAGCCTCTGGGTACATTAATGTAAAATACCGTTTCCCTCAAGGAAATCAAAACAACCTTGAATAATAATAAAGCAGTGTCTCGTAACTAGATGCAGTGAAACATTTCCCGCCCCCATCCAAATATTCTTATATGAAAAACTTTTCAATAGAGCAATAGCAGACAATGTCCATAGCACATGAAGCTCATGTAAGTCAGCCAAGCCACTCACTACTGGCAAAAGCAAAATATGATGATGAACATATTCCAGGAGTTAATTCTTTCCTGACCTTACTTATTGCAAACACAAAAGCAGTACTCATGGGCATCATGTCACTGAAAATAATTTTGACCGGAGTCCAAGTTCAGGATATCTAACATCATGTGTAGGATAGTGCCAGTTTCTGATGCCAGCCCTGCCCCAAGGAATTTTGCTGCCTGAAGTGGAGCCCAAACGGCGCCTTTCTCCTTTACCAGTTCCAGAATTTCATGGAGCACCAATCAAAAACCAATTCCTGCCTTCCCCTGTCCTTCCTTCATGATACCACCTAAAGCAGGCCCCTGAACTATGCTGGGTGGGTGCGGGGGAACTTCACCGGGCCATAGTTTAAAATAAAACAATCATATTAATAATCACTGAAGTACCTGGAAAAGATACTTTTCCTAGCCATAGTCAAAAACACACAATACATTTAAAGCTTTCTTACACTACCGTAACAGTCGTGGATAATCTTGCAAAGAGTGCTGGGAACTGTAGCTCTGTGTGGTCAGCACAAACTATAGTTCCCAGGATTCCCTTTGTCTCTTGAAATGGTATAAGAGTGCTTTAAGTGTATGGTGTGGATGTGACCATATCTAAGCCACAGTCTTGAAGCTAGAGGGGCTATTGCCAAACTTCATTCAAGTCCAATTCCCATTTTAAAAGCAAACAAATGTGGTATTGCACATTGCTTGCCTGGGACAAATACAGCTGCTCCCTGGTTATGTCTGGAGTGCAAGCTGTCATCCCTCTGTCTTTACAACAGACAGAGAAGCCCTGCTCATAATGGGGGGGGGGCACAGAGAATCTAAAGAACCTACCCAGCCTCCCTTCCTCCTAGAGGATTTATTTCAAGCATACCTCTTTCCTATGTGGTTAGGGTGATGCTCCTTTACCCTTTAAGAGCAGTCTCCTCCATGGGTCCCGGCATAGCTTTTAAGCCATCAGAGAGCATGTCCCCCTGCTAGAGCCAAAATGGCCTCACCCCACTCCATTTCCAACCTGACCATATTTACTTCCAGTTCTATCAACAGAGAGGGGAGACTCCACCCCTCTCTGCTTCTACAAAGCTTGCCACTTCAGGAGTGGGAGCTGCTGCAGGGAAGTTGTCAAAGAAAGCATTGCCAAAGAAAGCCAATATCCATTTTATCACTCTGGATTACTGCCCAACAATCTTTAGTTTTAGGTCTTTAGCAAAAGAAAACCACCTTTTAATTTAAGACGAGGTCAAGCCTTCGAGACACCAGAGTTTCTGCTTGTCAATGAACGTTCAATGTTTTCTTTTGTTCTGCGGCTCTGCCCTGTAGCATCAAAGTCACACATGGTTTGTCAAATCTTGTTAGTTTGCAGGGTTTATTAATACAGTCATTCAAACTGGCTAATTGTAGGGTGTCAAAGTTAATTACAATCAATTGAATTTGTATATTTTTCTGCCAATATGGTAAAAGAGTTATGAAGAGATTTCAGCAGTTTGTGATGTAGGGACATAGACACATAAGATTAGCTGCCACAAACCAAACCAGAACATTGGTTCATGTAGTTCAGTACTGTCTACACTGACTGGCAGCAGGGTTTCAGCTGGGAGTCTTTTCCAGCCCTACCTGGAGAGACACCAGGGCTTCAATCTGGGACTTTCTGTACCCAAAGCAGGTGGTCCACTGTTGAGCTATGGCCCTTTTCCTCAGAAGTCACACTTATCTTCAAGTACGGTTCATTTCACCTGGGATTAAGGAGAATGTGCAAGCACTGGCTCAAAACATTGGCAGCTGTCCCCAACTTAGTTCTCACTGAAATAGTAGACTAGTGCCTTCAGACTGCAGGCAGGGGAATCACATAACTGAATCTTCTTCCAAACAATGAAGAAAACCCTGCACATAGAAGACTAGCATATCAGAGAGACATCTAGGCTAGATCTATTCATCTAGCTTGCTATGCGGAGGGAGATGTTTATGTGGAGAAACATTCACCTAGGTGAGCCACCAATTGCGTACTAAAACAGCACACCTCATGTGCAGGTCCCCCACCTCCATGAGAACAAGGCCTGAGAACCATCTAGGCACAACCTCCATCCTGACATTTCCATGCTAGGTTTCCTCCCACCACCATATTGCTTAGGGGACCATGTTGTCATATCACATTCACTTAAGGAATCCTGTCTTTTTCCTAGTGAGTTTCCATTCCTGTGATCCCTTTCAGTGGTGGCCAATGACAGTGATGGAGGTAAACATGGCAAGGTGGACATGAGTCACATGGTGAGTTCTGCTTAATGCTGTATTGTTTTTAACACTCGATTGGGAGCCGCCCAGAGTGGCTGGGGAAACTCAGACAGATGGGTGGGGTATAAATAATAAATTATTATTATTATTATTATTATTATTATTATTATTATTATTACTTCAATCTATATATATCAGGAGTTGGAAACATGTTATCTCAATCCACATGGTGGATTCACAAGCCCAGGGTGGCCTTGAGAGGCATGCAATAGAAATGGGTCAGGGTGAAGATGACAAGCTTTATTTGCTTGCTTAAACTGCAGAATTGAAAGGGGTGCTGAGGAAGGAAAGAGTTAGTGCAGCAGCGATCAGGGAAGAGGGAGAACATGCCTTGCTTCTTGAAAGAGTCCCCTTGCAGCAATACATTGTGGGTGGCAATTCCTGAGCAGTTATGCAGAATGCTGGTGCCAGACTCTGTCCCTCTCTGAATCAAAGTTTTCATCTCCTTTTGGTCTTGCATAAAATATATTTTGAAAGGGTCTTGATTTGAAGCTAGCACTAAACATACCAAGTTCAATATATTCTCAAAATACCCAGCAATACCATTCAGTTTAAAATCGATGTGTTCCCATGAGGGAGCAAGGCAATTGACTGCCTTCCTAGGAGAATGAGCTCAATTCTGTTTTTAGCTGATAAGCTTTACTATTGCCATGTTTGAAGAAATTAATGCATAGAAGCCAATGAAATTAATGGTGATTCAAGGGTGCAGAATCCGGACAATAGTTCCCTGCTGGATAGAGGAAAAAGAGCCACATTATACTGTACACTTCTTGACATCTTGAACAAAATGGAAGAGCTATACCTTGGGGGTCAACCAGAAAGTTCGAAAGCTGTTGCTATTTAACACGTATTATCAAAGTGAATTTCTATCCACATGAATCTTACTGGAAACTGTTTTCAAAGTTGCAAAACTTCATCTCTAAGATGGGACAAAGTTTCAAAGTTGAGAGCATGGGGTTAGGTAACACAAATCCACATGTTTCCTCCTAAATTAGGAGAACTATATCAAGAGAACCCTGAGTATTTTATCAGAAAGAGCTGATGGGTGTTCAGTGCTTTTGAAAAATCAGGACATGTACTTAAGAAACTCAAATATGGATTTGGGGGCTTAGCTTTCAGTTCCTTTAAAAAAAATGACCTAGACTGTTTCTGTCCATTACTAAGTTAAATAAAATGAGCCTTGCTTCTTTCAGAAGTCATTTTCTTTGGCAAAACCCAAAATTTAACTAACTATAGGGCTGCCATACACCAAGAGTTTCCCAGATATTACTGGAATTTCAAAGCTGAACAACTTTTGGGGTGTCCTGGTTTTTACTTTTTTGAAATATGGCAACCCTAACTGACTATTCAATCAGGTTATTCGCAATATCAAATACAATTATACATTTGTGCATCTGAATGGAATGATGAGACTAGAGTTATTATTGTGCTGTAGATTGAGTTTCTGCTTTCCTATCTCGTTCCAAAAGTTCTTCTTGGACTTGGACTTGGATTTTAATGTAAGGCTGCATACACACTATACATTTAAAGCACATACAAAACACATTCTTTCCCTCAAAGAATTTACCCCTCAGAGACTTACAGTTCCCAGCAACCCCTAACAAACTCCAGTGCCCAGAATTATTTGAGTGGGAAAATGTACTTCAACTATGTTTTAAAGGCATAGTGTGTACATAGCCTTAGATGGAGGACTTAAGTCTACCGTCCATGCCTTTGTCAAATGCACCACCTGTCTTCCTCCACCCTCTCAGTTTCCCAGCCACTTATCTTCTTTACAGCACCAGTCGTGGGCCACATGCCAGGAGCACTGGGGAATTCGCAATCCATTTCCAAGCCAAATTGTGGGGGGATGCATTTGTCCCATCACTACCTGCAATGCCATTTTGTTGGACATTTTTTTCTAACCCTCCCGAAATCATATTTTCTTAGTCAACACCCCCCCCAAAAAAAGTTGTCTGAATGCTTGCTCTTTTCTCTCAGCCTTACAGTTAACCATTTCTCATTTTGCTAACTCAAGATTCTGAATACCATCCAATGAAGTGGGGCTGCCACCTTGAAGGCTTCTGGCACCTGAGGCAGCTGCTTCAGCCTGCCTAATGGCTGCACCGGCTCTGCTTATATATGTCCTGGGTGTGCTGCCAAAAATAGTTTTCTTTCATTGAGTTCTCCTCCATTCCCTTTGTGCCATATTGTTCTCTCTTTCTCCAAGTGGCCATGCCATTGGATGGTGAGGTTTCCCACCCTTGTTCCACAATGTTGGGTGTAGTTGGCAAAGACTCAGAGCTTGATGATGTCATGAAACAGACTGGATGATCTTAAATGTTACAGGAGAAAAGGAGAATGAAATATGAGGATATCTGTTCTGGAGTCAGTCCCAAGTTCTGCATCACATTTTATTTCACCTTTCGTGTTATTTTTTACTTTGGAATAAGAAGGTTCTTTGTATATTTTCCAAGTGTTGGTATGATAGTGGCATCATTGCCCATCACATGCAAATCACCTCTGATCACAGGATCCACAAGGTTCTTGCAATGATTCAACAACCTGTGAAACCTGTTTGACCAAGGATAATAATAATAATAATAATAATAATAATAATAATAATAATTTATTATTTATACCCTGCCCATCTGGCTGAGTTTCCCCAGCCACTCTGGGCAGTTCCCAATCGAGTGTTAAAAACAATACAACATTAAATATTAAAAGCTTCCTTAAACAGGGCTGCATTCAGATATCTTTTAAAAATAGGATAGCTGCTTATTTCCTTGACATCTGATGGGAGGGCGTTCCACAGGGCAGGCGCCACTACCAAGAAGGCCCTCTGCCTGGTTCCCCGTAACCTCACTTCTCGCAATGAGGAAACCACCAGAAGGCCCTCAGCACTGGATCTCAGTGTCCGGGCTGAACAATGGGGGTGGAGACGCTCCTTCAGGTATACAGGACCAAGGCCGTTTAGGGTTTTAAAGGATAACTCTAGAACAACAGAGGGCATGTTTGATATGGGCAACTATGTTTATCCTTCCACCTTTAATCCTCTTAAAAATCATCACCTGTTTCCAGTCTTTGAAACAACTACAAAGAGGTGTGTAAATGGAAATGCTGACAGCCTCTTTACACAAGCACTATGAATAGTGCTGCTATAATGATGGAAAACTATTGATTGCTGCTACTGTCCTCTTCAATTGACCAGGTCCTGCAAATCTCTGATAACACTCTTGTCATTAGTTGTCAGTATGGTGCACTTTGAGAGAATATAAATGAATGCAGTGTGACTATCATCTGTTTTGATTGTCTGATAGAACAAGTGTCGGGGATCTTTCCTATTGATTTGTAGATAATATTTTGTGTATCTGGAAAACTGTCAGTAAAATTCTTTGGGTGCAGAAAGCAGCATTGGGACTTTAGCATTAGACCATTTTACTAATTAGTTTACAAACACAGAAAGTAGAAAAAGGCCAAGGAGGCTGAGCAGATTATTCTGCCAACTTTTCTTTAATTGGAGAATAATAAGGTACCCAAAGTATTGAAGCTTTGCTCAGGCCACCAAATTATTCCTTGCCTTTAGGCAGCTCTGCTGCAATGCAGCATATTCACTCGTGCCAAGGTTGGCCCAAGGCATTTTGTCACCCAAACTGCAGGGCAAAAGGTGGAGCCTCCCTCTGTAATGCCACAAGGAATGCCAGCACACAGTACTCAGTTCACACACAAGTTTGACATCGGCAGAGATTGTAGAATGCATCTTGTTAAAGCTGAAGGTAGAGGGAGTGTGGCTTTCTCATTAGGTTGAGAGGTCCCTCAACAGAGCTCCCTCTAATGTCATCTTCAGTGATCTCCTCAGCAAACTGATGCACCCGCAGCACTCCTGCACCCAAAAATGGCATTTCTAACATAGCACAACAATCCTACACATAGTTACATCAAAACCTTTAATGAAGGGCATCTACTTTGTTTTTTGACCCAATAAACCCTTACAATCCTTAAAAAATATTTTTAAAGTCCTAACTTTAAAACTGGGGTTGCAAGCATAGCACCTCTGGGCACAATGGTTCCCTTGAGGACTTCCTCTGCCACCCACAAAGTCTTTGGGCACCTGGGAGTTGGTAATGAGGATTATCTTTTATTTCCTTGGAATGTGCATTGAGCCAAAGGAGAAAGTTGGAGGAGATTCAATCCTACTGCTGGATATATATTTTTTAGAATTTAACCATCTCTGATGTAATGTATGCTACTCACAGACAATCTTAAAACTGACCACATACTATTTCAAACTGAAGTGTAATGTTGAACTACAAGATTTCCCAGCTGGATCATAGATGTTGAGTTCTCTTCATGGATCCAGGTCTGGAAGAATTGCAGGTCTGGAAGAATTCCATGTAGCTTTTCTTCCTTTCTTTTCCACAAAGAGCTGCTCAAACAATTGCTCTAAAAAAAGGTCTGTTCAGAGTTAAAAATATTTTTGTCAGGAGCAGTTCTAAGTCATTTGCCCTGAGAGTTTTCAACTTTGATGAAATAAATGGACATTGGTGCATAATCACTGCGGTAGATCAGAGGGAAAATGAAATATCATTTTCCATGACATTCCCAAGAAGTCATTTTACATGCAGCCCTTCCTAGCTTAACCTAGCATGCTCAATGATATTTCAGCTGTCAGACTGCATTTCCCTCATAGTTACTTCTTTACTCTTGACCTGAGTTTCACCAACAATGCTGTTTTAAATTAGATCCCTTGAGAAACATCAGAGTAAATTCCTGGTTCCATGATATTTATAGAAGTTGCCAGAGCTTGTACATCATTATAGCCATGTTCTCAGTATGGAGATAACAGGGTCCTTTTGGTAGTTTACTTGACAACCGCACAAGAAACATAAAGGGCAAACCTAGAGCTAGCATGTTAAATAAATCCCACATTTACCTCAACAGATTGACACTTAGTCTGACACCAGCTGTAAAATAAAACCGCATTGGGTAAGGAAAGTATGATGTCATTAAATATTTGTCTTGACTTTCTATTTTCGCTGCACAAGCTTTATGATATGGCAATTCTCTAATACACCTGAAACAGCCACTAAGGTACTCACTTGTGTGATGAGAGGAAATGCTTTTACTTTCCAATTATACTTGTTTTGGCCTCAGGAAAAAGCAGGGATGGTGGTATACCTCATTCCCTCAGCAGCTCCTCCTGACCAAGAGAGGGCTCTAGTTCAGCTCTCTTCAGGGTTATTCTTAATACTGTTCATAGATTTCATAATAGGCTCTCCCCTCCCTTGATCTCCTGTAAG